>NW_026112130.1:170000-213419 GCF_024679095.1 Eriocheir sinensis
GTATAAAATATATATACAAAATACACATTAAATAATGTGTATATGTATAAAAAAAATATATACAAAACTTAAATAGAATAATGTAAAATCGTATCAAAATAAATACACAGAATATTAATAAAATAATGTAAATTTGTATGAAAATAAAAATGCAAAATATCCATAAAATAACGCATTTTTTATAAAAATATATATACCAAAATACACATAAAATATTAAAATTTGTATTAAAATAAATATACAAAATGCACATACAATAAGGTAAATTTGTATTGAAATAGATATGCAAAATACATATAAAACAATGTAAATTTGTTTCAAAATATATATACGAATACATATAAAATAACGTAGATTTCTATAAAAATATATACAAAATACACATAAAATGAAGTAAATACGTATAAAAAAATGTATACAAAATACACATAAAATAATGTAAAATCGTATCAAAATAAATAAACAAAATACCAATAAAAGAATGTGTATTTGTATAAATATAAATATACAAAATACACATAAAATAACGTAAATTTGTATAAAACTATATACAAAAATACACAGAAGTAATTAAATTTGTATGAAAAAAGATATACAAATTACAGATAAAATAAGCTAAATTTGAATTGAAATGTATATACAAAATACATAAAATAATATAAATTTGTATCAAAATATTTATACAAATAACTATAATAACGTAAATTTGTTTGAAAATATATAAACAAAATATACATTAAGTAATGTAAATACGTATAAAAAATATGTACAAAATACACATATAATCATGTAATTCGTATCAAAATAAATAAACAAAATAGCATTAAAATAATGTAAATTTGTATGAGAAAACATATAGAAATACACATAAAATAACGCAAATTTCTATAAAAATATATGTACAAAAATGCACATAAAATAAAGTAAATTTGCTTAAAAATATATATACAAAACATATATTAAATAATGTAAATGCGTGCATAAAATAACCTAAATTTGTATAAAACTTTAAACAAAAAAACACGAAAATAATTTAAATTTGAAAAGGAAAGAAATATACAAAATACACATGAAATTAGGTAAATTTGTATTGAAATACATATACAAAATACATATAAAACAATGTAAATTTGTTTCAAAATACATATACAAATACACATAAAATAAAGTAGATTCTATAAAAATATATATACAAAATACACATAAAATTAAGTAAATCCGTATAAAAAAATGTATACAAAATATACATAAAATAATGTAAATTCGAATCAAAATAAATAAACAAAATACCAATATAAGAATGTGTATTTGTATAAATATAAATATACAAAATACACATAAAATAACATAAATTTGTATAAAACTATATAAAAATACACAAAAGTAATTAAATTTGTATGAAAATAGATATACAAAATACACATAAAATAAGCTAGACTTGAATTGAAATATATATACAAAATACATAAAATAATGTAAATTTGTATCAAAATATTTATACAAATACACATATAATAACGTAAATTTGTATAAAAATATATAAACAAAATACTCATGAAATACTTTAAATACGTATAAAAAATATGGACAAAATACACATATAATAATGTAATTTGTATGAAAATAAATAAACAAAATACCAATAAATTAATCTAAATTTGTATGAGAAAATATATGCAAAATACATATAAAATAACGCAAATTTATTAAAAAATATATGTGCAAAAATGCACGTAAAATAAAGTAAATTTGCATAAAAAAATATATATACAAAGCACACATTAAATAATGTAAATGCGTATAAAAATATGTATACAAAATACATATGAAAAAATCTAAATTCGTATCGAGTTAAATTAAGAAAATACCAATAAAATAATTTAATTTTGGATGAAAATATATATAGAAAATACACATAAAATTACCTAAATACAAATACAAATATACACATAAAATAATTTAATATTGAATGAAGTAAATATACAAGATAATCATAAAATAAAGTAAATTTGTAATGAAAAATATGTAAAAATACACATAAAATAATATAAATTTGTGTGAAAATATATATACAAATACACATAAAATAACATGAATTTGCATAAAATTTGTATCAAAATTAATACGAATACACACTATAAAATAATGTAAATTTTATTAAAATATATATACAAAATACACATAAAATAATGTAAATACGTAGAAAAATATATATACAAAATACACATAAAATAATGTACACTCGTATCAAAATAAATAAACAAAATTCCAATAAAAGAATGCATATTTGTAGGAAAATATATATACAAAATACAAATAAAATAACTAAAATTTGTATGAAAATATATACAAAAATACAAAAAAATAATTTAAATTTGTTTGAAAATAGATATGCAAAATACAAATAAACTTAAGCAAATTTGTATTGAAATACATATAGAAACACACATAAAATAATGAAAATTTTTATGAAAATATATAAACAAATACAAATATAATAACGTAAATTTGGATAAAATATATATACAAAATATACATTAAACATTTTAAATATGTATAAAAATATATATACAAAATACTTATGAAATAATGTTAAATCGTATCAAAATAAATAAACAGAATATCAATAAAATAATTTAAATTTGTATGAAAATAAAGATGCAAAATACCTGTATAATAACGCATATTTGTATAAAAATGTATATACAAAAATACATATAAAATAATTAAATTTGTATTAAAATAAATATACAAAATGCACATTCAATAAAATAAATATGTATTGAAATAGATATACAAAATACACATCAATAATGTAAATTTGTATCAAAATATATATACGAATACATATAAAATAGAATAAATTTCTATGAAAATATACATACAAAATACATATAAATGATGTAAATAAGTATAAAAATATATATACCAAATACACCTAAAATAATGTAAATTCCTATCAAAATAAATAAACCAAATTCAGATAAAAGAACGTATATTTGTAGGAAAATAAATATCCAAAATACACATAAAATAACTAAAATTTGTATAAAAATATATACAAAAATACACAAAAATAGTTTCAATTTGTATGAAAAAAGATATACAAAATACACATATAATTAGTTAAATTTGTATTTAAATACATGTACAAAATAAACATAAAATAATGTAAATTTGTATGAAATGAAAACAAATACATATAAAATAACGTTCATTTTTATAAAATATATATACAAAATACACATAGAATAATGTAAAATCGTATGAAAATAAATACACAGAATATCAATAAAATAATGTAAATTTGTATGAAAATAAAGATGCAAAATACCAATAAAATAAAGCATATTTTTATAAAAATAAATATACAAAAATACATATAGAATAATCAAATTTGAATTCAAATTAATATACAAAATGCACATAAAATAAGGTAAATTTATATTGAAAAAATAAGCAAAATATACATAAAACAATGTAAATTTGTTTCAAAATATATATACGAATACACATAAAATATTGTAAATTTATGTCATAATATATACAAATACACATGAAATAATGTAAATACGTATAAAAAATATATACAAAATACATATAGAATAATGTATCTATTTCAATACAAATTTACTTTATTGAATGCATTTTTATATAAAGATTATTTCAATATTATTATTAAAATTATATTATTTCATGTGTATTTTGTATATATATATATATATATATATATATATATATATATATATATATATATATATATATATATATATATATATATATATATATATATATATATATATATATATATATATATATATTTTTATGCAAAATGCGTTATTATATGGGTATTTTGTATCTGTATTTCTACAAATCTACATTATTTTATTGATATTGTTTATTTATTTTGATACGATTTAACAATATTCTATGTGTATTTGTATATATATTTATACATATTTACATTATTTAATGTATATTTGTATATATATTTTATCAAATTTACGTTATTTTATGTGTATTTGTTTATATATTTCATTCAAATTTACATTATTTTATGTGTATTTTGTATATGTATTTCAATACAAATTTGTTTGATTTTATGTGTATTTGCATATCTATTTTCAAAAATTTAAATTATTTTTTTTATTTATGACTATATTTTTATACAGATTTTAGTTATTTTATTTGTATTTTGTGTATTTATCCTACATATATACATTCTTTTATTTGAATTTTGTTTATTTATTTTGATACGAGTTTACATTATTTTATGTGTATTTGTATATATATTTTTCTACATATTTACATTATTTTGTGTGTATTTGTATATATATTTTAATAAAATTTACATTATTTTATTGTGTGTATTCATTTATTTTGATACAAATTTTATACAAATTCATGTTATTTTATATGTATTTATATATATATATTTTCATACAAATTTATATTATTTTATGTGTATTTTTACATATTTTTCATTACAAATTTACCTTATTTTATGATTATTGTGTGTATTTATTTCATTCAATCTTAAATTATTTTATGTGTATATTTGTATTTGTATCTAAGTAATTTTATGTGTATTTTCTATATATATATTTTCATCCAAAATTACATAATTTTATAGGTATTTTCTTAATTTAATTTAATTCGATACGAACTTAGATTTTTTCATAGTTATTTTGTATACATGTTTTATACTCATTTACATTATCTAATGTGTGTTTTGTATATATACTTAATACAAATTTAATTATTTTATATGTTTTTTTGTATGTATATTTTTATACCTATATGCGTTATTATATGGGTATTTTGCATCTTTATTTTCATACAAATTTACATTATTTTATGTATTTCAATTAAAATTTGCCTAATTTTATGTATAGTTTGCATATCAATTTTCAAACAAATTTTAATAATTTTTGTGTGTTTTTGTATATTGTTTTATACAAATTTTAGTTATTTTATTTGTATTCTGTATATATATTTTCCTTCAAATATACATTCTTTTATTGGAATTTTGTTTATTCAATTTGATACGAATTTACATTATTTTATGTGTATTTTGTATATATATTTTTCTACGTATTTACATTATTTTATGTGTATTTTGTATATATATTTTCATAAAATTTACATTATTATTTTATTTTGTGTATTCGTATATATTTTGATACAAATTTATATTATTTTATGTGTTTTTAGCATATCTCTTTCAATAAATTTTTTCCTTATTGTATGTGTATTTTGTATATTCATTTTAATACAAATTTTATTATTTTATATGTATTTTTGTATATACGGTATATATTTTTTTTAAATATGAGTAATTTTATGGGTATTTTGCATCTTTATTTTCATAAATTTTGACATTACTTTATTGATATTCTGTATATTTATATTGATACAATTTTACATTATTCTAGGTGTATTTTGTATATATTTTTCTTACATATTTACATTATTTAATGTATATTTGTATATATATATATATATATATATATATATATATATATATATATATATATATATATATATATATATATATATATATATATATATATATATATATATATATATATATATATATATTATCGAAATTTACGTTATTTTATGTTTGTTTGTTCATATATTTCATAGAAATTTACAATATTTTATTGGTATTTTGTATATACGTATATTTCAAAACAAATTTTTTTATTATATGTGTATTTTGTATATATATATTGTATACGTATTTTCATTATTTAATGTGTATTTTGTTTATATATTTAAAACAAATTTACGTTATTTTATGCGCATCTGTTAAATATGGTACAAATTTACATTATTTTTATGTATTTTGTATATATTTCAATACAAATTTAGTTATAATAACGTAAATTTGTATAAAAAATAAACAAAAAAATACATTAAATAAATGTAAATACGTATAAAATTATATGTACAACATACATATAAACATGTAATTCGTATCAAAATAAA
The DNA here is from genome assembly GCF_024679095.1 of Eriocheir sinensis. NCBI lineage: Eukaryota > Metazoa > Arthropoda > Malacostraca > Decapoda > Varunidae > Eriocheir > Eriocheir sinensis. The sequence goes on from NW_026112130.1 coordinate 175,995, forward strand.
TTAATAAAATACTAATAAAATAAAGTAAATTTGTATGAGAAAACATATACAAAATACTCATAAAATAACGCAAATTTCAATAAAATAATATTAAAAAAAATGCAAATAAAATAATGTAAATTCGTGTCAAAATAGATAAACAAAATCTCAATAATAGAATGTATATTTGTAGGAAAATATATATACAAAATACAAATAAAATAATAAAAAAATTGTATAAAAATAAATACAAAAATACACAAAAATAATTTAAATTTGTTTGAAAATAGATATGTAAAATACATATAAAATTATGCTAATTTGTATATGAATACATATACAAAATACACATAAAATAATGTAAATTTGTATGAAAATATATAAACAAAAACATAAAATAACGTAAATTTGCATAAAATATATATACAAAATATACATTAAATAATGTATATATGTATGAATATATATATACAAAATATTAATATATATATATATATATATATATATATATATATATATATATATATATATATATATATATATATATATATATATATATACAAAATATACATTGAATAATGTAAACATGTAAGGAAAATATGTATACAAAATACACATAGAATAATGTTAAATTGTATCAATATAAATATACAGAATATCAATAATGTAATGTAAAATTTTTTGAAAATAAAGATGCAAAATACCCATAACATAACATAAATATATATATACAAAAATACACATAAAGTAATTAAATTTGTATTAAAATAAATATACAAAATACACATACAATAAGGTAAATTTGTATTGAAATAGATATGCAAATTACACATAAAATAATGTAAATTTGTATCAAAATATATACGAATACACACAATAAAATAACGTAAATTTTCATGAAAATATATATACAAAATACACATAAAATAATGTAAATGCGAAGAAAAATGTATATACAAAATACATAAAATAAAGTAAATTTGTATCAAAATAAATAAACAAAATTCCGATTAAAGAATGTATATTTGTATTAAAATATATATACAAAATACAAATAAAATAGCTAAAATTTGTATAAAAATATATACAAAAATACACAAAAAATAATTTTAATTTGTTTGAAAATAGATATGCAAAATACACATAAAATTAGGCAAATTTGTATTGAAATACATATACAAAATACACATGAAATAATGTAAATTTGTATGAAAATATATAAACAAATACACTTATAACGTAAATTAGCATAAAATATTTATACAAAATATGCATGAAATAATATAAATATGTATAAAAATATATATATAAAATACACATAGAATAATGTAAATTCGTTTCAAAATAAATAAACAGAATATCAATAAAATAATGTAAATTTGTATGAAAATAAAGATGCAAAATACCCATATAATAACGCATATTTGTATAAAAATATATATACAAAAATACACATAAAATAATTAAATTTGTATTAAAATATATATACAAAATGCACATACAATAAAGAAAATTTGTATTGAAATAGATATGCAAAATACACATAAATAATGTAAATTTGTATCAAAATATATATACGAATACACATAAAATAGAGTAAATTTCTATGAAAATATACATACAAAATACATATAAAATGATGTAAATAAGTATAAAAATATATATACCAAATACACCTAAAATAATGTAAATTCGTATCAAAATAAATGAACAAAATTCCGATGAAAGAATGTATATATGTAGGAAAATAAATATACAAAATATAAATAAAATAACGAAAATTTGTATAAAAATATATACAAAAATACACAAAAATAATTTCAATTTGTATGAAAATAGATATACAAAATACATATAATTAGTTAAATTTGTATTTAAATACATGCTCAAAATACATATAAAATTATGTAAATTTGTTTGAAATGAAAAAAATACATAAAATAACGTACATTTATAAAATATATATACAAAATACATAGAATAATTTAAAATCAATATCAATAAAATAATGTAAATTTGTATGAAAATAAAGATGCAAAAAACCCATAAAATAAAGCATATTTTTATAAAAATACATATACATAAATACACATAGAATAATTAAATTTGTTTTAAAATTAATATACAAAATGCACATACAATAAGGTAAATTTATATAAAAAAAATATGCAAAATACACATAAAACAATGTAAATTTGTTTCAATATATATATACGAATACACATGAAATAACGTAGATTTCTATAGAAATATATATATATATATATATATATATATATATATAAATATATATATATAAATATATATATATATATATATATATATATATATATATATATACAAAATACACATGAAATTATGTAAATACGTATAAAAATATAAATACAAAAAACACATTAAATAATGTAAATTCGTGTCAAAATAAATAGACAAAATATCAATAAAAGAATGTGTATTGTATGAAAATAGATACTCAAAATACACATAAAATAACGTAAATTTGTATAAAACTACATACAAAAATACACAAAAATAGTTTAAATTTGTATGAAAATAAATATACAAAATATACATAAAATTAGGTAAATTTGTATTGATATGCATATACAAAATACACTTAAAATCACGTAAATTTGTATAATATATATATATATATATATATATATATATATATATACACATTAAATAATGTAAATATGTATAAAAAATATATATAAAATACACAAATAAAATTATGTAAAATAGTATCAAAATAAATATAAAGAATATTAATAAAAAAATGTAAATTTGTGTATACAAATTACACATAAAATAATGTTAAATCGTATCAAATTAATAAACAGAATATCAGTGAAATAATGTAAATTTGTATGAGAATAAAGATGCAAAATACCCATACAATAACGCATATTTGTATAAAAAATATATATACAAAAATCCATATAAAATAATTAAATTTGTATTGAAATAAATATACAAAATACACATACAATAAAGTAAATTTGTATTGAAATAGAAATGCAAAATATACATCAATAATGTAAATTTGTATCAAAATATATATATGAATACTAATAAAATAGAGTAAATTTTTATGAAAATATACATACAAAATACATATAAAATGATGTAAAAAAGTATAAAATATATATACCAAATATATCAAATAAACAAAATTCAGATAAAAGAACGTATATTTGTAGGAAAATAAATATACAAAATACACCTAAAGTAACTTGAAAATATATACAAAAATGCAATATAAATTTGTTTCAAAATATATATACGAATACATATATAAATAAAGTAGAATATATATATATATATATATATATATATATATATATATATATATATATATATATATATATATATATATATATATATATATATATATATATATATATATATATATATATATATATATATATATATATATATATATATATATATATATATATATATATATATATATATATATATATATATATATATACACATTAAATAATGTAAGATCAATATAAAATCAACAAAATATCAATAAAACAATGTGTATTTGTATGAAGTTAAATATACAAAATACACATAAAATAACCTAAATTTGAATAAAACTATATACAAAAATAAACAAAAATCATTTAAATTTGTATGAAAATAAATATAGAAAATACACAAAAAATTAGGTAAATTTGTATTGAAATACATATACAAAATACATATAAAATAATAATTAAATTTGAATGAAAATATATAAATAAATACACCTAAAATAACGTAAATTTGTATAAAATATATATACAAAATACACATTAAATAATGTAAATATGAATAAAAAAATATATACAAAACACAAATAGAATAATGTAAAATTGTATCAAAATAAATACACAGAATGTTAATAAATTAATGTAAATTTGTATGTAAATTAAGATGCAAAATACCCATTATATAACGCATTTTTTTTATTAAAATATATATACCAAAATACGTATGAAATATTTGAATTTGTATTAAAATAAATATACAAAATGCACATACAATAAGTTAAATTTGTATTGAAATAGATATGCAAAATACATATAAAACAATGTAAATTTGTTTCAAAATATATATACGAATACACATAAAATAGTAGATTTCTATAAAAATATATATAAAAAATACACATAAAATTAAGTAAATACGTATCAAAAAATGTATACAAAATACACATAAAATAATGTAAATTCGTATCAAAATAAATAAACAATATTAATATTAAAGAATGTGTATTTGTATAATTATTAATATACAAAATTAACATTAAATAACGTAAATTTGTATAAAACTATATACAAAAATACACAAAGGTAATTAAATTTGTAAGAAAATAGATATAAAAATACATAAAATAAGCTAAATTTAAATTGAAATATATATACAAAATACATAAATAATCTAAATTTGTATCAAAAATATTTATACAAATACATATATAATAACAAATTTTTATAAAAATATATAAACAAAATATTCATTAAATAATGTAAATATGAATAAAAAATATGTAAAAAATACACATACAATAATATAATGTTATCAAAATAAATAAACAATATACCAATAAAATAATGTAAATTTGTATGAGAAAACATATACAAAATACACATAAAATCACGCAAATTTCTTTAAAATTATATGTACAAAATGCACATAAAATAAAGTAAATTTGCATAAAATATACATACAAAACCACATTAAATAATGTAAATGCGTATAAAATATGTATAAAATATTTATCAATAATTCAAATTCGTATCGAATTAAATTAACAAAATACCATTAAAATAATGTAATTTTGGATAAAAATATATATAGAAAATACACATAAGATAACCTAAATACAAATACAGATATATACATAAAATCATTTAAAATTGAATGAAATTAATATACAAATTAAACATAAAATAAGGTAAATTTGTAATGAAATATATGTACAAAATACACATAAAATAATGTAAATTTATATGAAAATATATACAAATACACATAAATATGAATTTGTATAAAATATATATTCAAAATAAATATTAAATAATGTAAATTATAAAATATATATACAAAGAACATATAAAATAATGTAAATTCTTATAAAAATAAAGCAATAAAATACCAATAAAATAATATATATTTAAATGAAAATAAATTTACAAAATACACATAACATAAGTAAAATTTGTATGAAAATATATACAAAAATACCCAGAAATAATTTGAATTTATATAAAAATAGATATACAAAATACACATAAAACTAGGTAATTTTTTTTTTAAATATATATACAAAATACTATAAAATATTGTAAATTTGTGTCAAAATATATCAACAAATACACAAAAAATAACGTAAATTTGTATAAAATATATATACAAAATACATACTAAATAATAGAAAAGTATATAAAAAAGTATATACAAAACATAAATAGAATAATGTAAAATCGCATCAAAATAAATACACAGATTGTTAACAAAATAATGTAAATTTGTATGAAAATTAAGAGGCAAAATACCCATAAAATAACGCATTTTTTATAAAAATATATATACAAAATACACATAAAATAATTGAATTTGTATAAAAATATATATACAAGATGCAGATACAATAAGGTAAACCTGTATTGAATTAGATATGCAAAATACATATAAACAATGTAAATTTGTTTCAAAATATATATACGAATACACATAAAATAAGGTAGATTTCTATAAAAATATATATACAAAATACACATAAAATTAAGTAAATACGTATAAAAAAATGTACACAAAATACACATAAAATAATGTAAATTCGTATCAAAATAAATAAACAGAATACCAATTAAACAATGTGCATTTGTATTAATATAAATATACAAAATACACATTAAATAACGTATATATGTAAAAAACTATACACAAAAGTAATTAAATTTGTATGAAAATAGATATACAAAATACACACAAAATAGGCTAAATTTGAATTGAAATATATATACAAAGTACATAAGATAATGTAAATTTGTATCAAAATATTTATAAAAATACACATATAATAAAGTGAATTTGTATAAAAATATATAAACAAAATACTCATTAAATAATGTAAATACGTATAAAAAATTTGTTCAAAATACAAATATAATAATGTAATACGTATCAAAATAAATAAACAAAATACCAATCAAATAATGTAAATTTGTATGAGAAAACATATACAAAATACATATGAAATAACGCATATTTCAATAAAAACATGTACAAAAATGCACATAAAATAAAGTAGATTTGCATAAAAATAAATATACAAAACACACTTTAAATAATGAAAATGCTTATAAAAAATATACAAAATACCTATGAAATAATCTAAATTCGTAACGAGTTAAATTAACAAAATACCAATAAAATAGTGTAATTTTGGATGAAAATATATATAGAAAACACACATAAAATAACCTCAAATACAAATACAAATATACATATAAATAATTTTTAATTGAATTAAATTTATATACTAAATAAAAATTAAATATCTTAAATTTGTAATGAAATATATGTACTAAATACACTTAAAATAATATAAATTTGAATGAAAATATATATATACAAATACACAAAATAATATGAATTATTTTAAAATATTCATTATATATATATATATATATATGTATATATATATATATATATATATATATATATATATATATATATATATCTATATATATATATATATATATATATATATATATATATATATATATTTATATCTATATATATATATATTAAAAATATATATATAAATATATATAAAATAATGTAAATTCTTATCAAAATAAATCAACAAAATACTCAATAAAATAATATATATTTGAATGACAATAAATTTACAAAATACACATAATAAGTAAAATTTGTATTAAAATATAAAAAATACCCAGACATAATTTATTTGTATGAAATTTGATATACAAAATACACATAAAACTAGGTAAATTTCTTTTTGAAATATATATACAAAATACCCATAAGATATTGTAAATTTGTGTCAACATATATCAACAAATACACGTAACGTAACGTAACGTAACGTAACGTAAATTTGTATAAAATATATACAAAATACACATTGAATTAAGGAAAAATGAATAAAAAAATATTTACAAAATACACATAGAATAATGTAAAATCGTATCAAAATAAATTAATAAAATATTAATAAAATAATGTAAATTTCTATGAAAATAAAGATGCAAAATACCCATAAAATAACGCAAATTTGAATAAAAAATATATATACAAAAATACACATAAAATAATAAAATTTGTATTAAAATAAATATAAAAAATGAACATACAATAAGGTAAATTTGTATTGAAATAGATATGCAGAATATACATCAAATAATGTAAATTTGCATTAGAATATATATACGAAAACACATAAAATATCGTAAATATCTATGAAAATGTATATAAAAAATACACGTAAAATTATGTAAATACGTATAAAAATACATATATAAAATACACCTAAAATAAGGTAAATTCGTATGAAATTGAATAAACTAAATTTCAATAAAGGAATGTATATGTAGGAAAATCAATATACAAAATAATATATAAAAAACCTAAAATTTGTATTAAAATACATACAAAAAAACACAAAAATTATTTCAATTTGTGTGAAAATAGATATACAAAATCCACATGAGATTAGGTAAATATGTATTGAAATACATATACAAAATACACATAAAATAATGTAAATTTGTATGAAAATAGATTAACAAAATGACATAAAGTAACGTATGTTTGTATAAAATATATATAGAAAATACACATTAAATAATGTAAATATGTAAAATAAAATATATACAAAATACGCATAGAACAATGTTAAATCATATCAAAATAAATACACAGAATATCAATCAAATAATATAAATTTGTATGAAAATAAAGATGCAAAATACCCATTAAAAAAAATCATATTTTTACAAAAATATATATACATAAATACACATCAAATAATTAAATTTGTATTAAAATAAATATACAAAATGCACATACAATATGATAAATTTGAATTGAAATAGATATGCAAAACACACATCAAACAATGTAAATTTGTTTCAAAATATATATACGAATACACATAAAAAACGTAAATTTCTATAAATATACAAATAAAAAATACATAAAATGATGTAAATACGTATAAAATATATGTACAAAATAACATAAAATAATGTAAATTGTACCAAAATAAATAAACAAAATACCTATAGAAGAATGTGAATTTGTATGATAATAGATATACAAAATATACATAAAATAAACAAAATTTGTATAAAAGCATATATACAAAATACATAAAATAATGTAAATTTGTATCAAAATATTTTAACAGATGCATAAAATAACGTAAATTTGTTTTAAAATATATAAATAAAATACACATTAAATAATGTAAATACGTATAAAAAATATATACAAAATACATATATAATAATGTAAATTCGGATCAAAATAAATAAAAAAATACAATAAAATAATTTAAATTTGTATGAAAAAATATATACAAAATACACATAAAATAACGCAAATTTATAAAAAGTATATGTACAATAATGCACATAAAATAATCTAAATTTGTATGAAAATAAATAAACCAAATACACATAAATAAGTCAAATTTGTTATAAAATAAGTACAAAATGCACTTAAATAATGTTAATTTATATAAAAAAACACAAATGCACATAAAATTAAGTAAAATTGTATAAAAAATATATGGGGAGGCGGTGTATGAATCGACAGAGTAATACCTGCGTTCAGGAGGACGCGAGTTCAATCCCGCCTGGTGCCACCAAGCTGGGATTTTCAGCCGCCGCCGAGTGGCTTAAAATTACCCCATGCCGTCCGAAGACCACCTATCACCTGGACTCTAGATTCTAGGATTAAAGATGAGCCTGGGAGGCAGCCATGAGCTGAATGCAAGATGGCGCCACTATAAACACTGCCTGCCAGAACAGGCTGGGCCCCATCAGGACCACTGAAGAAGCCTTCAAATGACCATCAGGCCCCACCGTGAAAAGCCAACTGGCGCTATAGTCGCGACGTAAAAAAAAAAAAAAAAAATATATATATATATATATATATATATATATATATATATATATATATATATATATATATATATATATATATATAAGTATATATATGAAATACACGCAAACAATGAACAAAATGATAAAATAATGTAATTTTGAATGAAAATGTATAGAAAATACATAATCTAAATAACGTAAATAATATAATGAATAATATACACACAAATAATGTATTTGAATGAAAATAAATATAACAAATAAAAATAAAATAAGTCAAATTTAAATGAAATATATATAAAATACAATACACATATAAATATATAAATATATATATATATATATATATATATATATATATATATATATATATATATATATATATATATATATATATATATATATATATATATATATATATATATATATATAGATATATATATATATATATATATATATATATATATATATATATATATATATATATATATATATATATACAAAATATACATTAAATAATGAAAATATATAAGAAAAATATATACAAAATGCACCTAGAATAATGTAAGTTGTATCAATATAAATATACAGAATATCAATAAAGTAATGTGAAAATTTATGAAAATAAAGAGGCAAATACAAATAAAATTACTCATATTTAAAAAATATATACACAAAATACACATAAAATAATTAAATTTATATTAAAATGAATATACAAAATACACATACAATAAGGAAAAAATTATTGAAATAAATATGCTAAAACACATAAAATAATATAAATTTGTATCAAAATATATCCGAATACACAAAATAAAATAACGTAAATTTTATGAAAATATATATACAAAATACACATAAAATAATGGAAATTGTATCAAAATGAATAAACAAAATTCCAATAAAAGAATGTATATTTGTAGAAAATATATATACAAAATACAAATAAAATAACTCAGATTTGTATAAAAATATGTACAAAATACACAAAATTATTTAAATTTGTTTGAAAATAGATATGCAAACTTTTATATGAAATTAGGCAAATTTGAATTGAAATACATATACAAAATACACATTAAATAATGTAAAATTGTATGAAAATATATAAACAAATACGCATAAATAACGTAAATTTGCATAAAACATATATACAAAATATGTACAAAATACACATAAAATAATGTAAATTTGTATGAAATGAAAAGAAATACACATAAAATAACGTACATTTGTATAAAATTTATATACAAAATACACATAGAATAATGCAAAATCGTATCAAAATAAATACACAGAATATCAATAAAATAGTGTAAATTTGTATGAAAATAAAGATGCAAAATACCCATAAAATAAAGCATATTTTTATAAAAATACACATAAAAAATACACATTCAATAATTAAATTTGTATTAAAATTAATATACAAAATGCACATTCAATAAGGTAAATTTGTATTGAATAAATATGCAAAATACACATAAAACAATGAAAATTTGGTCAAAAATTATATGCGAATACACATAACATAACGTAGATTTCTATAAAATATATATACAAAATACACTTGAGATGCTGTAAATACGTATAAAATATATATACAAGATAGACATTAAATAATGTAAATTCGTGTCAACATAAATAAACAAAACATCACTAAAAGAATGTGTATTTGTATGAAAATAGATATACAAAATACACATAAAATAACGTAATTTTGTAAAAAACTATTTACAAAAATACACAAAAATAATTTTTTTTTTAAATAAATATACAAAATACATATAAAATTAGGTAAATTTGTATTGAAATACATTTAGAAAATACACATAAAATAATGTAAATTTGAATGAAAATATATAAACAAATACACCTAAAATAACGTAAATTTGTATAAAATATATATACAAAATACACATTAAGTAATGTAAATATGTATAAAAAAAAATATACAAAACCCAAATAGAATAATGTAAAATCGTATCAAAATAAATACGTAGAATATTAATAAAATAATATAGATTTGTGTGAAAATAAAGAAGCAAAATACACATAAAATAACGGTTTTTTTTAAATAAAATAAATCCAAAATACATAATTTTTTTTCTAAATAGTATTAAAATAAATATACAAAATGCACATACAATAAGGTAAATTTATATTGAAATAGATATGCAAAATACATATAAAACAATATAAATTTGTTTCAAAATAAAAATACGAATACACATAAAATAACGTAGATTTCTATAAAAATATATATACAAAATACACATAAATATATATATATATATATATATATATATATATATATATATATATATATATATATATATATATATATATATATATATATATATATATATATATATATATATATATATATATATATATATATATATATATATATATATATATATATATATATATATATATATATATATACAAAATACATCAAATAATGTAAATTTGTATCAAAATATTCATACAAATACACATATAATAACGTAAATTTGTATAAAAACACATAAAGAAAATACACATTAAATAATGTAAATACGTATAAAGAAATATGGACAAAATACACATATAATCATGTAATTCGTATCAAAATAAATAAACAAAATAGCAATAGTATAATGTAAATTTGTATGGGAAAACATATACAAAATACACATAAAATAACGCTAATTTCTTTAAAAATATATGTACTAAAATGCACATAAAATAAAGTAAATTTGCATAAAAATATATATACAAAACACACATTAAATAATGTAAATGCGAATAAAAACATGTATACAAAATACCTTTGAAATAATATGAATTCGTATCGAATTAAATTGACAAAATACCAATAAAATAATGTAATTTTGGATGAAAAAATATATAGAAAATAGATATAAAATAACCTAAATACAAATAAAAATATACGCATAAAATAATTTAAAATTGCATGAAATGAATATATAAAATAAACATAAAATAATATAAATTTGTAATGAAATATATGTAAAATACACATCAAATAACTTAAATTTCTTTGAATATATATATTCAAATACACATAAATAACATGAATTTGTATAAAATTTGTATCAAAATATACACAAATACACACAATAAAATAATGTAAATTTTTATTAAAATATATATACAAAATACACATAAAATAATGTAAATACGTAGAAAAATATATATACTAAATACACATAAAGTAATGTAAATTCGTATCATAATAAATCAACAAAACTCCAATAAAAGAATGTATATTTGTAGGAAAATATATATACAAAATACAAATAAATAACTAAAATTTGTATAAAAATATATACAAAATACACAAAAATTTAATTTGTTTGATAGATATGCAAAATACACATAAAATTAGGCAAATTTGTATTGAAATACATATACAAAACACATATAAAATAATGTAAAATCGAATCAAAATAAATACACAGAATATTAATAAAATAATGTAAATTTATACGAAAATAAAGATGCAAAATACCACAAAATAAAGCATATTTTAATAAAAATACATACAAAAACACATATAGAATAATTAAATTTGTATTAAAATTAATATACAAAATGCACATACAATAATGTAAATTTGTATTGAAAAATATGCAAAATACACATAAAACAGTGTAAATTTGTTTCAAAATACAAAATTTTATTTAGCAATAAAATAATATAAATTTGTATGAGAAAACATATACAAATACATATAAAATAACGCAAATTTATATAAAAATATATGTACAGAAATGCACATAAAATAAAGTAAATTTGCATAAAAATATATATACAAAACACACATTAAATAATGTAAATGCGTACATAAAATAACCTAAATTTGTATAAAACTATATACTAAAATACACAAATGTAATTGAAATTTGTATGAAAAGAAATATACAAAATACACATAAAATTAGGTAAATCGGTATTGAAATACATATACAAAATACACATTAAATAATGTAAATATGTATAAAAAAAACATATACAAAACACAAATACAATAATGTAAAATCGTTTGAAAAGAATGTGTATTTGTATAAATATAAATATATAAAATACATAAAATAACGTAAATTTATATAAAATTATATAGAAAATCCACAAAAGTAATTAAATTTGTATGAAAATAGATATACAAAATACACATAAAATAAGCTAAATTTGATTTGAAATATATATACAACATACATAAAATAAAGTAAATTTGTATCAAAATATTCATACAAATTTGTCTAGAAATATATAAACAAAATACACATTAAATAATGAAAATACGTATAAAAAAAATTTGTACAAAATATACAAATAATCATGTAATTTTATCTAAATAGATAAACAAAATACCAATAAAATAATGTAAATTTGTATGAGAAAACATATACAAAATACACAAAAAATAACGCAAAGTTCAATAACAATATATGTACAAAATGCACATAAAATAAAGTAAATTTGCATAAAAATAAATATACAAAACACTTATTAAATAATGTAAATGCGTATAAAAATATGTATACAAAATACCTATGAAATAATATAAATTCGTATCGAATTAAATTAACAAAATACCAATATAATAATGTAATTTTAGATGAAAATATATATAGAAAAAACACATAAAATAACCTAAATTCAAATACAAATATACATATTAAATAATTTAAAATTGAATGAAATAATATACAAAATAAACATAAATAAGGTAAATTTGTAATGAAATATATGTAAAAATGCACATAAATAATGTAAATTTGTATGAAAATATATATACAAATACATATAAATAACTTGAATTTGTATAAAATTTGTATCAAATTATATACGAATACACACAATAAAATAACGTAAATTTTTATGAAAATAGATATACAAAATCAATATAAAATAATGTAAATATGTAGAAAAATATATATACAAAATACACATAAAATAATGAAAATTCGTATAAAAAGAAATAAACAAAATTCCAATAAAAGAATGTATATTTGTAGGAAAATATATATACAAAATACAAATAAAATAACTAAAATTTATAAAAATATTTACAAAATACACAAAAATAATTTAAATTTGTTTGAAAATAGATATGCAAAATACACATAAAATTAGGCAAATTTGTATTGAAATACATATAAAAAACACACATAAAATAATGTAAATTTGAATGAAAATATATAAACAAATACACATAAAATACCGTAAATTTGCATAAAATATAGATAAATATATATTAAATAATTTAAATATTTTAAAATATATATATAAAATACACATAGAATAATGTAAAACCGTATCAAAATAAATAAACAGAATATCAATAAAATGATGTAAATTTGTATGAGAATAAAGATGCAAAACACCCAAATAATAACGCATATTTGTATAAAAATATATATACAAAAATACATAAAAAATAATTAAATTTGTATTAAAATAAATATACAAAATGCACATACAATAAAGTAAAATTGTATTGAAATAGATATGCAAAATACACATCAATAATGTAAATTTGTATCAAAATATATATACGAATACTCATAAAATAGAGTAAATTTCTTTGAAAATATACATACAAAATACATATAAAATGTTGTAAATAAATATAAAAATATACATACCAAATATACCTCAAATAATGTAAATTCGTATCAAAATAAATAAACAAAATTCCGATAAAAGAACGTATATTTGTAGGAAAATAAATACACAAAATACTAAAAAAATCACGAAAATTTACATAAAAATATATACAAAAATACACAAAAATAATTTCAATTTGTATGAAAATAGATATACAAAATACACATATAATTAGTTAAATTTGTATTTAAATACATTTACAAAATACAAATAAAATAATGTAAATTTGTATGAAATGAAAACAAATACACATAAAGTAATGTACATTTGTATAAAATATATATACAAAATACACATAGAATAATGTTAAATCGAATTAAAATAAATACACAGAATATCATTAAAATAATGTAAATTTGTATGAAAATATAGATGCAAAATACCCATAAAACAAAGCATATTTAAAAAAAAATACATATACAAAAATACACAGAATAATTAAATTTGTATTAAAATTAACATACAAAATGCACATACAATAATATAAATTTGTATTGAAAAAATATGCAAAATACACATAAGACAGTGTATATTTGTTTCAAAATATATACGAATACACATAAAATAACGTAGATTTCTATAGAAATATATATACAATATACACATGAAATGATATAAATACGTATAAAAAAAAAAAAAAAAAATATATATATATATATATATATATATATATATATATATATATATATATATATATATATATATATATATATATATATATATACAAAATACACATTAAATAATGTAAATTCGCGTACAAAAAAAAAAATACAAAAAATCAATAAAAGAATGTGCATTTGTAAAAAAAAAGTTATACAAAATACAAATAAAATAACATAATTTTTTAATAAAAATATATAAAAAATACACAAAATAATTTAAATTTGTATGAAAATAAACATAAAATTAGGTAAATTTGTTTTGAAATACATATACAAAATACACTTAGAATAATGTAAATTTGAATGAAAATATTTAAACAAATACACCTACAATAACATAAATTTGTATTCAAATATATATACAAAATACACATTAAATAATGTAAATATGTATAAAAAAATATATACAAAACACAAATAGAATAATGTAAAATCGTGTCAAAAGATATACACAGAATATTAATAAAATAATGTAAATTTGTATGAAAATTAAGATGCAAAATACCTATAAAATAACTCATTTTTTATAAAATTATAGATACCAAAACACACATGAAATATTTGAGTTTGTGTTAAAATAAATATACAAAATAAGGTAAATTTGTATTGAAATAAATATGCAAAATACATATAAAATAATGTAAATTTGTTTCAAAATATATATACGAATACACATAAAATAAAGTAGATTTCTATAAAAAATACATATACAAAATACACATAAAATTAAGTAAATACGTAAAAAAATGTATAGAAAATACACATAAAATAATGTAAATTCGTATCAAAATAAATAAATAAAATACCAATAAAAGAATGTGTATTTGTATAAATATAAATATACAAAATGCACATCAAATAACGTAAATTTATATAAAAGTATATAAAAAAATACACAGAAGTAATTAAATTTGTATGAAAACAGATATACAAAATACACAAAAAATAAGCTTAATTTGAATTGAAATATATATACAAAATACATAAAATAAAGTAAATTTTTATCAAAATAATTTTACAAATACACATATAATAACGTAAATTTGTATAAAAACACATAAACAAAATACACATTAAATAATGTAAATACGTATTAAAAAATATGTACAAAATACGCATATAATCATGTAATTCGTATCAAAATAAATAAACAAAATACCAATAAAATAATGTAAATTTTTATGAGAAAACATATACAAAATACACATAAAATAACGCAAATTTCTATAAAAATATATGTATAAAAATGCACATAAAATAAATTTGCATTAAAAAATATATACAAAACACACATTACATAATGTAAATGAGTATAAAAATATATATACAAAATACCTATGAAATAATCTAAATTCGTATCGAATTAAATTAAGAAGATACCAATAAAATAATGTAATTTTGGATGAAAATATATATAGAAAATACACATAAAATAACCTAAATACAAATACAAATATACACATAAAATAATTTAAATTTGAATGAAAATAACTATACAAAATAAACATAAAATAACGTAAATTTGTAATGAAATATATATACAAATACACATAAAATAAAAAGAATTTGTATAAAAATATATATACAAATACAGATAAAATAACATTAATTTTTATTAAATTTGTATCAAAATATATACGAATATACACAATAAAATAACGTAAATTTTTATGAAAATGTATATACAAAATACACATAAAATAATGTAAATACGTAGAAAAATATATATACAAAATACTCATAAAATAATGTAAATTCGTATCAAAATAAATAAACAAAATTCAAATAAAAGAATGTATATATGTAGGAAAATATATATACAAAATACAAATAAAATAACAAAAATTTGTATAAAAATATATACAAAAATACACAAAAAAAATATAAATTTGTCTGAAAATATATATGCAAAATACACATAAAATTAGATAAATTTGTATTGAAATAAATATACAAAATACACATAAAATAATGTAAATTTGTATAAAAATATATAAACAAATACACATAAAATAACGTAAATTTGGATGAAATATATATACAAAATAAACATTAAATAATGTAAATATTTATAAAAAAATATATACAAAATACACATAGAATAATGTTAAATCGTATCAAAATAAATAAACAGAATATCAATAAAATAATGTAAATTTGTAAGAAAATAAAGACGCAAAATACCCATATAATAACACATATTTGCATAAAAATATATATACAAAAATACACATAAAATATTTTAATTTGTATTAAAATAAATATTCAAAATGCACATACAATAAAGTAAATTTGTATTGAAATAGATAGGTATGCAAAATACACATAAATAATGTAAATTTGTTTCAAAATATATATACGAATACACATAAAATAGAGTAAATTTCTATGAAAATATACATACAAAATACATATAAAATGATGTAAATAAGTATAAAAATATATATACCAAATACACCTTAAATAATGTAAATTCGCGTCAAAATAAATAAACAAAATTCCGCTAAAAGAACGTATATGTGTAGGAAAATAAATATAGAAAATACATACAAAATAACGAGAATTTGTATAAAAATATATACAAAAAAAAAAAAACACAACAATAATTTCAATTTGTATAAAAATAGATATACAAAATATACATATAATTAGTTAAATTTGTCTTTAAATATATGTACAAAATACACATAAATATATATTAAATATATGTATAAAAGTATATATACAAAATACACATAGAATAATGTTAAATCGAATCAAAATAAATAAACAGAATATCAATAAAATAATGAAATTTGTATGAAAATAAAGAAGCAAAATACCCATATAATAACGCATATTTGCATAAAAAAATATATATACAAAACTACACATGAAATAATTAAGTTTGTATTGAAATAAATATACAAAATGCACATACAATAAAGTAAATTTGTATTGAAATAGATATGCAAAATACACATCAATAATGTAAATTTGTATAAAAATATATATACGAATAGACATAAAAGAGAGTAAATTTCTATGAAAATATACATACAAAACACATACAAATTTATGTAAATAGTATAAAAATGTATATACCAAATGCACCTAAAATAATGTAAATTCGTATCAAAATAAATAAACAAAATCCCGATAAAAAAAAGTATATTTGTAGGAAAATAAATATACAAAATACACATAAAATAACGAAAATTTGTATTAAAATATATACAAAAAAAAAAAAAAAAAAATCAAATTGTATGAAAATAGATATACAAAATACACATATAATTAGTTAAATTTGTCTTTAAATACATGTACAAAATACACATAAAATAATGTAAATTTGTATAAAATGAAAACAAATACACATAAAATAACGTACATTTGTATAAAATATATATACAAAATACACATAGAATAATGTAAAATCGTATCAAAGTACAATACACAGAATATCAATAAAAAAATGTAAATTTGTATGAAAATAAAGATGCAAAATACCCATAAAATAAAGCAAATTTTTATAAAAATACATATACAAAAATACATATTCAATAATTAAATTTGTATTAAAATTAATATACAAAATGCACATACAATAAGGTAAATTTGTATTGAAAAAATATACAAATACCATAAAACAATATAAATTTGTTTCTAAATATATATACGAATACACATAAAATAACGTAGATTTCTTTAGAAATATATATACAAAATACACTTGAGATGATGTAAATACATATAAAAATATATATACAAAATTCACATTAAATAATGTAAATTCATTAGGAAATAAATAAACAGAATATCAATAAAAGAATGTGTATTTGTATGAATATAGATATTTAAAATACATAAAATAACCTAAATTTGTATAAAACTATATACAAAAATACACAAAATTAATTTAAATTTGTTTGAAAAAATATATACAAAATACACATAAAATTAAATTAAATTTGTATTGAAATACATTTACAAAATACACAACAAAAATAATGTAATTTGAATGAAAATACATAAACAAATAATGTAAATTTGAATGAAAATACATAAACACTTAAAATAAGTAAATTTGTATTAATATATATACAAAATACACATTAAATAATGTAAATAGCATGTATAAAAAATATATACAAAACCCAAATAGAATACAGTAAAATCGTATCAAAATAAATACACAGAATAATAATAAAATAATGTAATTTGTATGAAAATAAAGCAAAATACTCATAAAATAACGCTTTTATATGTATTCTGTAATATAGAACTGATTCTATTTATGAGTATTCATTACATTTTGATGAAGAATTCATTGATGTGTACTTAAATATATATCCCAAAATACATATAAATTTTTTTAATTTGTATTAAAATAAATATACAAAATGAACATACAATAAAGATAAGTTTATATTGAAATAGATATGCAAAATACATATAAAACTTTATATTTACATCATTTATATGTATTCTGTATGTATATTTTTCATAAAGATTTACTCTATTTATAGTATTCATGTATATATATTTTGATACAAATTCACATTATTGTGTGTATTTTATATCTATTTCAATGAAATTTGCTTTATATATCATGCATTTTGTATATTATTTTAATATAAATTTAATTATTTTTATGTATTTTATATATATATTTTATACAAATATGCTGTTATTATATATGGATATTTTGCATCTTTATTTTCATACAAATTTACATTATTATTATTGATATTCTCTTTATTTATTTGATACGATTTAGCGGCTATTATATGTATTTTGTATATACAAATTACATTATTTTATTAATATTCACATGTATTTATTTTGATACTATTTTACATAATTCTATTTTTGTTTTGTATATATTTTTTTATACTTATTAACATTACATAATGTGTATTTTCTCTCTCTCTCTCTCTCTCTCTCTCTCTCTCTCTCTCTCTCTCTCTCTCTCTCTCTCTCTCTCTCTCTCTCTCTCTCTCTCTCTCTCTCTCTCTCTCTCTCTCTCTCTCTCTCTCTCTCTCTCTCTCTCTCTCTCTCTCTCTCTCTCTCTCTCTCTCTCTCTCTCTCTCTCTCTCTCTCTCTCTCTCTCTCTCTCTCTCTCTCTCTCTCTCTCTCTCTCTCTCTCTCTCTCTCTATATATATATATTATGTATATATGTATATATCTATCTATATATATTTCAATACAAATTTAGCTTATTTTATGTATTTTGTATATCTATTTTCATACAAATTTAAATTACTTTTGTATTTTGTATATAGTTTTATATAAATTTACGTTATTTTACGTGTATTTTGTATATTTATATTTATACAAATACACATTCTTTTATTATTTTGTTTATTTATTTTGATAATGAATTTACATTATTTTATGTGTATTTTTATACATTTTTTATACGTATTTACTTCATTTTATGTATTTTTTATATATATTTTATAGAAATCTACGTTATTTTATGTGTATTCGTATATATATTTTGAAACAAATTTACATTGTTTTTATGTATTTTGCATATCTATTTCAATATAAATTTACCTTATTGTATGCATTTTGTATATTTATTTTAATACAAATTTAAATTTTTATGTATTTTGTATATATATTTTTATAAAAAAAATGCGTTATTTTATGATTTATTTTGCTTCTTTATTTTCATAAATTTACATTATTTGATTGATATTCTGTGTGTTTATTTTTATACGATTTTATATTATTCTATTTGTGTTTTGTATATATTTTTTTATACATATTTATATTATTTAATGTGTATTTTTTATATATATATATATATATATATATATATATATATATATATATATTATATACAATTTTACGTTATTTTAAGTGTATTTGTTTATAAATTTACATTAAAATTTACATTATTTTTTGTGTATTTGTATATGTATTTCAATACAAATATATCTAATTTTATGTGTATTTTATATTTATTTTCAAACAAATTTAATTATTTTGTGTAATTTTTGTATATAGTTTTATACAAATTTACGTTATTTTATGTGTATTTTGTATATCTATTTCATACAAATACATTCTTTATTGATTTTGTTTATTTATTTTGACACGAATTTACATTATTTAATGTCTATTTTGTATATATTTTTATACGTATTTAACATTTCATGTATTTTTTATATATTTCTATAGAAATCTACGTTATTTTATGTGTATTCGTATATATATTTTGAAACAAATTTACATTGTTTTATGTATTTTGCATATTTTTCAATAAATTTACCTTATTGTATGTGCATTTTGTATATTTATTTTAATACAAATTTAATTATTTTATGTGTATTTTTGTATATATTTTTTATAAATATGCTTTATTTTATGGGAATTTTGCATCTTAATTTTCATACAAATTTACATTATTTTATTAATATTCTGTGTATTTATTTTGATACGATTTACATTATTCTATGTGTATTTTGTATATATTTTTTATACATATTAACATTATTTAATGTATATTTTAAATATATATTTTTATAAATTTACGTTATTTTAAGTATTTGTTTATATTTTCATTCAAATTTACATTATTTTATGAGTATTTTCTATATGTATTTCAATACAAATTGACCTAATTTTATGTGTATTTTCTATATTTATTTTCATAAAAATTTTAATTATTTTTTTGTATTTTTTATATAGTTTTATACAAATTTAGGTTATTTTATGTGTATTTTGTATATCTATTTTCATACAAATTCACATTCTTTTATTGATATTTTGTTTATTTATTTTGACGCGAATTTACATTATTTATATGTGTATTTTGTATATATATTTCTATAGAAATTTACGTTATTTATGTGTATTCGTATATATATTTTGAAACAAATTTACATTGTTTTATGTGTATTTGCATATTTTTCAATACAAATTTACTTATTGTATGTGCATTTTGTATATTAATTTTAATACAAATTTAATTATTTTATGTATTTTTGTATATATTTTTATAAAATATGCTTTATTTTATGGGTATTTTGCATCTTTATTTTCATACAAATTTACATTATTTTTTCATTGATATTCTGTTTATTTATTTTGATACGATTTTACATTATTTTATGTGTATTTTGTATATATATTTCATACATATTTAAAAATGTACGTTATTTTATGTGTATTTGTTTATATCATTTCATACAAATTTACATTATTTTATGTGTATTTTACATGTATTTAAATACAAATTTAATTTTATGTGTATTTTGCATATTCATTTTCAAACAAATTTAAACTATTATTTTGTGTATTTTGTATATATTTTATACAAATTTTATTATTTTATTTGTATTTTGTATATATATTTTCCTACAAATATATTCTTTTATGAATTTTGTTTATTTATTTTGATAGAATTTACATTATTTTATGTGTATTTTTGTATATATATTTTTATACAAATTTACATTATTTTATGTATTTTGTATATATTTTCATACAAATTTACATTATTTATTGTATTTTATTTATATATTTTGATACAATTTATATTATTTTATGTATTTTATATATATTTTCAATAAATTTAAATTTTATTGTATGTATTTTGTATATATTTTATTACAATACATTTATATTATTTTATATATTTTGTATATATATTTTATTATTTCGTTATTTTATATTTATATTTACAAATTTAGATTATTTTATGTGTATTTTCTATATATATTTTTTAAAATTACATTATTTTATTGTATTTTGTATATATATTTTACAAATTTTACATTATTTTATGTATTTTATATATATTTTTATATTTACATTATTTTATGTGTATTTGTATATATATTTTACATATATATATATTTTACAGTGTTTTTTATATATATATATATATATATATATATATATATATATATATATATATATATATATATATATATATATATATATATATATATATATATATATATATATATATATATATATATAATTTACATTATTTATATTTGTTTGTTTACATATTTTGATATAAATTTACATTATATTGGTATTTTGTATACGTATATTTCAATACAAATTTACCTAATTTTATGTGTATTTTGTATAATTATTTTCATTCAAATTTAAACTATTTGTGTGTTTTTTTGTATAGATTTTTATACAAACTCTAGTAATGTCATGTGTATTTTGTAAATTTTATTTCTCACAAATGTATATTATTTTATTGGTATTTTGTAGATTTATTTTGATACAAATTTACATTGTTTTATGTGAAATTTGTATATATATTTTTATATGTATTTACATTATTTAATGTGTATTTTGTATATATATTTTTACACATATTTATGTTATTATACGTGTATTTGTATATATATTTTGATACAAATCTTTATTATTGTACGTGTATTTTGTATATAGATTTCATTACAAATTTGCCATATTTTTATGTTTATTTATATATTTATTTTCATTCAAATTTAAATTATTTTATGTGTTTATATATATATATTTGTATTTACGTTATTAATGTGTATTTTCTATATATATTTTCATTCAAAATTACATTATTTTATCGGTATTTTGTTCATTATTTCGATTCAAATTTAGATTATTTCACGTGTATTTTCTATACATATTTTTATACGCATTTACATTATTTAATGTGTGTTTTGTATATATATTTTTTATACAATTTTACTTAATTTTATGTGCATTTGTGTTTTTTTTATATAAATTAACATTATTTTAAGTGTATTTTGTACTTATTTTACAACAAATTTGACTTATTTATGTGTATTTTGTTTATTTATTTTCATACAAATTTAAATTATTTTATGTGCATTTTTGTACATATATTTTTATAGAAATTTGCGTTATTTTATGTGTATTTTGTATATATTTTTTCATAGAAATTTACATTTTTTTATTGGTATTTTGGTTACGTATTTTGATACGAATTTACATTATTATATGTGTATTTTGTATATATATTGTATACGTATTTTCATTATTTAATGTGTATTTTGTTTATATATTTTAAAACAAATTTACGTTATTTTATGCGCATCTGTTAAAATATTTTGATACAAATTTACATTATTTTATGTATTTTGTATATATATTTCAATACAAATTTAGTTTATTTTATGTATATTTTGTATATCTATTTTCATACAAATTTAAATTACTTTTGTGTATTTTTGTATATAGTTTTATACAAATTTACGTTATTTTATGTTTATTTTGTATATTTATTTTCATACAAATTCACATTCTTCTATTGGTATTTTGTTTATTTATTTTGTTACATTATTTACATTATTTAATATGTATTTTTTATATAATTTTATTATATTTTAATACGTATTTACATCAATTCATGTGTATTTTTTATTTGTATTTTATATAAATTTACATTTTTTTATGTGTATTCGTATATTTATTTTGAAACAAATTTACATTGTTTGATGTGTTTTGCATATCTATTTCAATTCAAATTTATCATATTGTATGTGCATTTTGTACATTTATTTTAATAGAAATTTAATTATTTGATGTGTATTTTTGTATATATATATTTTTTTTATAAAAATATGATTTTTTAAATGGTTATTTTGCATCTTTATTTTCATACAAATTTACATTATTTGACTGATATTCCGTGTATTTATTTTGATACGATTTTAAATTTTTCTATGTGTATTTTGTATATATTTTATTTTACATGTTTACATTATTTAATGTGTATTTTCTATATATATTTTTCTACAAACATACGTTACTTTATGTCTATTTGTTTATATATTTTCATACAAATTTACATTTTATGTGTATTTTGTATATGTATTTCAATACAGATTTACCTAATTTTATGTGGATTTTGTATATCTATTTTCATACAAATTGAAATTATTTTTGTGTTTTTTTGTATTTATTTTAATACAAATTTTAGGTTTTTTATATATTATTTTGTATATTGATTTTCCTACATTCTTTTATTAAAACTTAGTTTAATGAATTTAATACGAATTTACCTTATTTTAGATGTATTTTGTATTTATATTACGTTTTTACATCATTTTGTGTATTTTTTATATATTTTCATAGAAATTTACATTATTTTATGTGTTTTCGTATATATATTTTAATACAAATTTACATTATTTGATATTTATTTTGCATATCTATTTCAATACAAATTTACCTTATTGTATGTGCATTTTGTATATTTATTTTAATACAAATTTGATTATTTTCTGTGTATTTTTGTATATATATTTTTATACAAATATGCTTTGTTTTATGGGTATTTTGCATCTTTATTTTCATAGAAATT
This sequence comes from Eriocheir sinensis, assembly GCF_024679095.1. Lineage (NCBI taxonomy): Eukaryota > Metazoa > Arthropoda > Malacostraca > Decapoda > Varunidae > Eriocheir > Eriocheir sinensis. The sequence goes on from NW_026112130.1 coordinate 201,786, forward strand.
TACATTATTTTATTGATATTCTGTTCATTTATTTTGATACGATTTTACATTATTCTATGTGTATTTTGTATATATTTTTTTATACATTTTTCCTTAATTTAATGTGTATTTTGTATATATATTTTATACAAATTTACGTTACGTTACGTTACGTTACGTGTATATGTTGATATATGTTGACACAAATTTACAATATCTTATATATATTTCAAAAGAAATTTATCTAGTTTTATGTGTATTTTGTATATCTATTTTCATACAAATTCAAATTATTTCTGTTTTTTTTTTTAAATATTTTAATACAAATTTTACTTATGTTATGTGTATTTTGTAACTTTATTTTCATTCAAATATATATTATTTTATTGGTATTTTGTTGATCTATTTTGATACGAGTTTACATTATTGTATATGTACTTTGTATATATATTTTTATACATTATTTAATGTTTATTTTGAATATATATTTTTATACTAATTCATGTTATTTTATGTGTATTTGTATATATATTTTCATACAAATTTATATTATTTTATGTATTTTGTACATATATTTCATTACAAATTTACCTTATTTTATGTTTATTTTGTATATTTATTTCATTCAATTTTAAATTATTTTATGTGTATATTTGTATTTGTATTTAGGTTATTTTATATGTATTTTCTATATATATTTTCATCCAAAATTCCATTATTTTATTGGTATTTTGTTAATTTAATTCGATACGAATTTAGATTATTTCATAGGTATTTTGTATACATATTTTTATACGCATGTACATTATTTAATGTGTGTTTTGTATATATATTTTTATGCAAATTTACTTTATTTTATATGCATTTTTGTACATATATTTTTATAGAAATTTGCGTTATTTTATGTGTATTTTGTATATGTTTTCTCATACAAATTTACATTATTTTATTGGTATTTTGTTTATTTATTTTGATACGAATTACATTATTATATGTGTATTTTGTACAAATTTTTTATACGTATTTACATTATTTAATGAGTATTTTGTTTATATTTTTATACAAATTCACTTTATTATATGTGTATTTTTATAAATATTTTGATACAAATTTACATTATTTTATGTACTTTGTATATATATTTCAATTCAAATTTAGCTTATTTTATGTGTATTTTGTATATCTATTTTCATACAAATTTAATTACTTTTGTGTATTTTTGTGTATAGTTTTATACAAATTTACGTTATTTAATGTGTATTTTGTATATTTATATTTATACAAATACACATTCTTTTATTGGTATTTTGTTTATTTATTTTGATACGAATTTACATTATTTTATGTGTATTTTGTATACATTTTTTTATACGTATTTACTTAATTTTAAATGTATTTTCTATATATATTTTTTTATAGAAATCTACCTTATTTTATGTGTATTCGTATATATATTTTGAAACAAATTTACATTGTTTATATGTATTTTGCATATCTATTTCAATACAGATTTACCTTATTGTATGTGCATTTTGTATATTTATTTTAATACAAATTCAATTATTTTATGTGTATTTTGTATATATGTTTTTATAAAAAATGCGTTATTTTATGGGTATTTTGCATCTTAATTTTCATAGAAATTTACATTATCTTATTAACATTCTGTGTATTTATTTTGATACGATTTTACATTATTCTATCTGTGTTTTGTATATTTTTTTATATATATTTACATTTTTTAATGTGAAATTTTTTTACATATTTTATACAAATTTACGTTATTTTAAGTGTATTTGTTTATGTATTTTCAATCAAATTTACATTATTTTATGTGTATTTTGTATATATATTTCAAGACAAATTTTCCTAATTTTATGTGTATTTTGTATATTTATTTTCATACAAATTTAAATTATTTTTGTGTATTTTTTGTATATAGTTTTATACAGATTTACTGTATTTTATGTGTATTTTGTATATCTATTTTCATATAAGTACACCTTATTTTATTGATATTTTGTTTATTTATTTTTTCTATTTTTTATGTTTGTTTATATGTATTTTATATTTATATTTTTATACGTATTTACATCATTTAATGTATATTTTGTATATATATTTATACAAATTTATATTATTTTATGTGTATTATATATATTTTGAAATAAATTTACATTATTTGTGTATTTTGTACATATTTTTCATTACAAATTTACCTTATTTTATGTGCATTTTGTATATTAATTTAATTCAATTTTAAATTATTTTATGTGTATATTTGTATTTGTATTTAGGTTATTTATGTGTATTTTGTATATATATTTTCTCATACAAATTTACATTATTTTATTGATATTTTGTTTATTTATTTTGATACGACATTATATTATTGTATATTTTTATATTTTTTTTCATCTACATTATTTAATGTGTATTTTGTTTATATATATTTATACAAATTTACGTTATTTTATGTGTATTTGTTTAAATATTTTGATAAATTTACATTATTTTATGTATTTTGTATTTATATTTCAATACAAATGTAACTTATTTTATGTGTATTTTGTATATCTATTTTCATACAACTTTAAATTATTTTTGTGTATTTTTGTATATAGTTTTATTCAAATTTATGTTATTTTATGTGTATTTTGTATATCTCTTTTCATACAAATACACATTCTTTTATTGGTATTTTGGGTATTTATTTTGATACGAATTTACATTATTTAATGTGTATTTTGCATATATATTTCTATACGTATTTCCATCATTTTATGTGTATTTTGTATATATATTTTTATAGAAATTTAAGTTATTTTATATGTATTCGTATATATTTTGATACAAATTTACATTATTTATATGTATTTTGTATATCTATTTCAATACAAATTTACCTTATTGTATGTGTTTGTATATTTATTTTAATACAAATTTAAATATTTTATATTTTGGTATATATATTTTATAAAATACGTTATTTGCATAATTTTTATACAAATTTACATTATTTTATTGATATTCTGTATATTTATTTTACATTATCTATTTGTTTTTTGTATATATTTTTTATACATATTTACATTATTGTGTATATATATATTTTTATATAAATTTACATTATTTATGTATTTGTTTATATATTTTCATTAAATTTACATTATGTGTATTTTGCATATATATTTCAATACTTACCTAATTTTATGTATTTTATATATTTTTGCAAATTTACATTATTTTTGTGTATTTTGTATATAGTTTTATACAAATTTTAGTTATATTTATGTGTATTTATTTCATATTTTTTTATCTAATATATATTTTATAGAAATTTTATTATATGTGTATATATATTTTCATACAAATTTACATTATTTATTGCTATTTTGTATATTTATTTTGATACAATTACATATATATGTATTTGTATATATTTTTATACGTATTTATTATATATATTTTTATATATATATATATTTGATATATATATATATATATATATATATATTATTTTATGTATTTTATATATATATTTATACAAATTTACATTATTTATTATATTTTGTTTATAAATTTTCATACAAATTACATTATTTTATGTATTTTTGTATATATTTTATACAAATTACCTTATTATATGTATTTTGTATATTTATATTTATACAAATACACATTCTTTTATTGGTATTTTGTTGATTTATTTTGATACGATTTTACATTATTTTATGTGTATTTTGTACACATTTTTTTATACGTATTTACTTCATTTTATGTGTATTTTGAATATATTTTATAGAAATCTACGTTATTTAATGTGTTTTCGTGTATATATTTTGAAACAAATTTACATTGTTTTATATGTATTTTGCATATCTATTTCAATACAAAGTTACCTTATTGTATGTGCATTTTTTTTATTTATTTTAATACAAATTTTAATATTTTATGTGTATTTTGGTATATATATTTTTATAAAAAACGCGTTATTTTATGGGTATTTTGCATCTTTATTTTCATTCAAACTTACATTATACTATTAATATTCTGTGTATTTTTTTTATAGGATTTTACATTATTCTATTTGTGTTTTGCACATATTTTTTTTATACATATTTACATTATTTAATTAGTATTTTGTATATATATTTTATACAAATTTACGTTATTTTAAATGTATATGTTTATATATTTTCATTCAAATTTACTTTATTTTATGTGTATTTTGTATATGTATTTCAATACAAATTTACCTAATTTTTTTTTTTATATATATTTTCATACAAATTTAAATTATTTTTGAGTATTTTTGTATATAGTTTTATACAAATTTAGGTTATTTTATGTGTATTTTGTATATCTATTTTCATACAAATACAATTTCTTTTATTGATATTTTGTTTATTTATATTGACGCGAATTTACATTATTTAATGTGTATTTTGTACATATATTTTTATACGTATTTACATATTTTCAAGTGTATTTTGTATATATATATATTTCTATAGAAATATTCGTATATAAATTTTGAAACAAATTTACACTTTTATGTGTATGTTGCATATCTTTTTAATACAAATTTACCTTATTGTATATGCATTCTGTATATTAATTTTAATACAAATTTAATTATTCTATGTGTATTTTTGTATATGTATTTTTATAAAAATATACTTTATTTTATGGGTATTTTGCATCTTTATTTTCATACAAATTTACATTATTTTATTGATATTCTGCTCATTCATTTTGATACGATTTGACATTATTCTATGTGTATTTTGTATATATTTTTCATACATATTTACGTTACTTTATGAGTATTTGTTTATTTATTTTGACACAATTTTACAATATTTTATGGGTGTTTTGTATATATATTTCAAAAGAAATTTACCTAGTTTTATGTGTATTTTGTATATCTATTTTCATACAAACTCAAATTATTTCTATGTATTTTTGTATATATTTTAATACAAATTTTAGTTATGTTATGTGTATTTTGTAAATTTATTTTCATTCAAATATATATTATTTTATTGGTATTTTGTTGATTTATATTGATACGAATTTACATTATTTTGTATGTACTTTGTATATATATTTTTATACGCATTTACATTATTTAATATTTATTTTGAATATATATTTTTATACAAATTCAGGGTATTTTATGTGTATTTGTATATATATTTTCATATAAATTTTCATTATTTTATGTGTATTTTGTACATATATTTCATTACAAATTTTCCTTATTTTATATTAATTTTGTATGTGTATTTTGTATATTTATATTTATACAAATACACGTTCTTTTATTGGTATTTTGTTCATTTATTTTGATTCGAATTTACATTATTTTATGTGTATTTTGTATACATTTTTTTATACGTATTTACCTAATTTTATGTGTATTTTGTATATATATTTTTATAGAAATCTACGTTATTTTATGTGTATTCGTATATATATTTTGAAACAAATTTACATTGTTTTATATGTATTTTTGCATATCTCTTTCAATACAAATTTACCTTATTGTATGTGTATTTTGTATATTTATTTCAATACAAATTTAAATATTTTATGTGTATTTTGTTATATATATTTCTATAAGAAATTCGCTATTTTAAGGGAATTTTGCATCTTTATTTTCATACAAATTTACATTATTTTATTAATATTCGGTGTATTTATTTTGATACGATTTTACATTATTCTATTTGTTTTTTTAATATATTTTTTACACATATTTACATTATTTATTGTGTATCTTGCATATATATTTTATACAAATTTATTATCTATTATCTATTTTCTTACAAATACACATTCTTTTCATGATATTTTGTTTATTTATTTTGACACGAATTTACATTATTTAATATGTATTTTGTGTATATATTTTTATACGTATTTACATAACTTCATGTGTATTTTGATTATACATTTCTATAGAAATCTACGTTATTTTATGTGTATTCGTATATATTTTGAAACAAATTTACATTGTTTTATATGTATTTTTGAATATCTCTTTCAATACAAATTTACCTTACTGTATATGCATTTTGTATATTTATTTCAATACAAATTTAAATATTTTATGTGTATTTTGGTATATATATTTTTATAAAAAAAATGCGCTATTTTATGGGAGTTTTGCATCTTTATTTTCATACAAATTTACATTGTTTTATTGATTTTCTGTGTATTTATTTTGATACGATTTTACATTATTCTATTTGTTTTTTGTATAGATTTTTTTTATACACATTTACATTATTTAATGTGTATCTTGCATATATGTTTTATACAAATTTGCGTTATTTTAAGTGTATTTGTTTATATATTTTCATTCAAATTTACATTATTTTATGTGTATTTTGTATATATTATATATTTCAATACAAATTTACCTAATTTTATGCGTATTTTGTACATTTATTTTCAAACAAATTTAAATTATTTTTTGTGTATTTCTCTATATAGTTTTATAGAAATTTAGGTTATTTTATGTGTATTTTTTATATCTATTTTCATACAAATACACATTCTTTTATTGATATTTTGTTTACTTATTTTGACACGAATTTACATTATTTAATGTCTGTTTTGTGTATATATTTTTATACGTATTTACAGCATCTCAAGTGCATTTTGTATATATATTTCTATAGAAATCTACGTTATTTTATGTGTATTCGTATGTATATTTTGAAACAAATTTACCTTGTTTTATGTGTATTTTGCATATTTTTTTAATAAAAATTTCCCTTATTCTATGTGCATTTTATATATTAATTTTAATACAAATTTAATTATTGAATGTGTATTTTTGTATATGTATTTTTATAAAAATATGCTTTATTTTATGGGTATTTTGCATCTTTATTTTCATACAAATTTACCTTATTTTATTGATATTCTGTGTATTTATTTTGATTACGATTTTACATTATTCTATGTGTATTTTTTATATATATTTTATACAAATGTCCACTATTTTATGTGTATTTGTTTTCATTTCATACAAATATACATTGTTTCATGTGTATTTCGTACATGTATTTAAAGACAAATTTAACTAATTATATGTGTATTTTGTATATCTATTTTCATACAAATTGAAACAATTTTTGTGTTTTTTTTTGTATATAATTTTATAAAAATTTTCATTATTTTGTGTATTTTGTATATTTATTTTCCTACAAATATACGTTCTTTAATCGGATTTTGTTTATTTATTATGATACGAATTTACATTATCTTATGTGTATTTGGTATATATATTTTTATATTATTTCCATCATTTTATATGTATTTTGTATGTATATTTTCTTAGAAATTAACTCTATTATATGTGTATTCGTATATATATTTTGATACAAATTTACATTATTGATGTGTATTTTGCATATCTATTTTAATACAAATTTACTTTATTGTATATGCATTTTGTATATTTATTTCAACACAAATTTAACTATTTCATGTGTTTTTTTGTATATATATTTTTATGCAAATGCGTTATTATATTGGTATTTTGCATCTTTATTTTCATACACATTTACATTATTTTATTGATATTCTGTTTATTTATTTTGATACGATTTAACATTATTATATGTGTATTTTGTATATATATTTTTATACATATTCACATTATTTAATGTATATTTTGTATATATATTTCATCTAAATTTACGTTATTTCATGTGTATTTGTTTATATATTTTCATACAAATTTATATTATTTTATGTGTATTTTGTATATGTATTTCAATACAAATTTGCCTAGTTGTATGTGTATTTTGCATATCTATTTTCAAACATATTCAAATTATTTTTGTGTTTTTTTGTGTATATTTTTATACAAATTTTAGTTATTTTATTTGTATTTTGTATATTTATTTTCCTACAAATATACATTCTTTTACTGGAATTTTGTTTATTTATTTTGATACGAGTTTACATTATTTTATGTGTATTTTGTATATATATTTTTCTACGTATTTACATTATTTTATGTGTATTTTGTATATATATTTTAATAAAAATTTACATTATTTTATTGTGTGTATTCGTATTTATTTTGATAAAAATTTTATACAAATTCATGTTATTTTATGTTTATTTGTATATATATTTTCATACAAATTTATATTATTTTATGTGTATTTTTACAAATTTTTCATTACAAATTTACCTTATTTTATGATCATTTTGTATATTTATTTCATTCAATTTTAGATTATTTTATATGTATATTTGTATTTGTATTTAGATAATTTTATGTGTATTTTCTATATATATTTTCTTCCAAAATTATATTATTTTATTGGTATTTTCTTAATTTAACTCGATACGAGTTTATATTTTTTCATAGGTATATTGTATACATATTTTTATACTCATTTACATTATCTAATGTGTGTTTCGTATATATATTTTTTATGCAAATTTACTTTATTTTATGTGCATTTTAGTACATATTTTTTATACGTATTTACATTATTTAATGTGTATTTTGTTTATATATTTTTATATAAATTTACGTTATTATATGTGTATTTGTATAAATATTTTGATACAAATTTATATTGTTTTATGTGTTTTGTATATATATTTCAATTCAAATTTTGCTTATTTTATGTGTATTTTGTATATCTATTTTCATACAAATTTAATTACTTATGTATTTTGTATAGTTTTATATAAATTAACGTTATTTTATGTGTATTTTGTATAATTATGTTTATACAATACACTTTCTTTTATTAGTATTTTGTTTATTTATTTTGATACGAGTTTACATTATTTTATGTGTATTTTGTATACATTTTTTTTATACGTATTTACTTCATTTTATGTGTATTTTGTATATATATTTTTATAGAAATCTACGTTATTTTATGTATATTCGTATATATATTTTTAAATAAATTTCCATTGTTTAATATGTATGTTGCATATCTTTTTCAATACAAATTTACCTTATTGTGTGTGCATTTCGTATATTTATTTTAATACAAATTCAAATATTTTATGTGTGTTTTGTTATATATATTTTTATAAAAAATGCGCTATTATATGGGTATTTTGCATCTTAATTTTCATACAAATTTACATTATTTTATTTATATTCTGTGTATTTATTTTGATACGATTTTACATTATTCTATTTGTGTTTTGTATATATTTTTGTATACATATATACAATATTTAATGTGTATTTTGTATTTATATTTTATACAAATTTACGTCATTTTAGGCGTATTTGTTTATATATTTTCATTCAAATTTAATTATTATTGTATGTGTATTTTGTATATGTATTTCAATACAAATTAACCTAATTTTATTTGTATTTTGTATATTTATTCCCATAAAAATTTAAATTATTTTTGTGTATTTTTGTATATAGTTTTATACAAATTTACGTTATTTTATGTGTATTTTGTATATCTATTTTTTATACAAATACACATTCTTTTATTGATATTTTGTTTATTTTGACACATTTACATTTTTAATGTGTATTTTGTATTTATATATTTATATATATTTATATATATTTATATATATATATATATATATATATATATATATAAATATATATATATATATATATATATATATATGTATATATATATATATATATATATGTATATATTATATATATATATATATATATATATATATATATCTATATATATTATATATATATATATATATATATATATTTATATATATATATTTTATATATTTTATGTATTTTGTATATATATATAGCTGGTTTATATATATATATATATATATATATATATATATATATAGATTATTTTATTTGTAATAGTATATATATTTTGAAATAAATTTACATTGTATTTTTTGTATATATTTTATATAAATTTACGTTAATTTATGTATATTTTGTATATTTATTTTCCTACAAATACACATTCTTTTCTTGGTATTTTTTTTATTTATTTTGATGAATTTACATTATTTGAGGTATATTTAGTATATATTTTTTACGTATTTACATCATTTTATATGTATTTTGTATATATATTTTCATAGAAATTTACACTATTTTATATATTTTATATATATTTTGATACAAATTTACATTGTTGATGTGTATTTGCATATCTATTTCAATACAAATTTACCTTATTGTATGTGTATTTTGTATATTTATTTAATACAAATTTTTTTTATATATATTTTGTATATATATTTATATAAAAAACTGTTACTATATGGGTATTTGCATCTTTATTTCATAAATTTACATTATTTTATTGATATTCTGTATATTTATTTTGATATGATTTAACATTATTCTATGTATATTTTTATATATATTTTATATATTTGTATATTTTATACATATTTACATTATTTAATATATATTTTATATATATATATATATATATATATATATATATATATATATATATATATATATATATATATATATATTTTTTATATTTTTATACAAATTTATTATTTTAGTCTTTTGTATATGTATTTCAATACAAATTTTCCTAATTTTATGTGTATTTTGTATATTTATTTTCATAAAATTTAAATTATTTTTGTGTATTTTTGTATATAGTTTATACAAATTTAGCATTTTATGTATTTTATATCTATTTTTATACAAATACATTCTTTTATTGATATTTTGTTTATTTATTTTGACACAATTTACATTTTTAATGTGTATTTTGTATTTATATTTTTATACGTATTTACATTATTTCATGTGTGTTTATATATATTTCTATAGAAATCTACGTTATTTTATGTGGTCTGTATATATATATATATATATACTTGTTATATATGGGCATATATATATATATATATATATATATATATATATATCTATATATATATATATATATCACTATATTATACTTTTGTATAAGTATTTTTAAAAAATATGCTTTATTATATGGGTATTTGAACATATTTTTTCAATACAATAAATTTACCTTATATATGATATTTTGTATATTAATTTTAATACAAATTTAATTATTCTATGTGTATTTTTGTATATGTATTTTTATAAAAATATACTTTTATTTTATATGTATTTTATGTGTTTTTGTATATCTATTTTCATATAAATTTATATTTTTTACTTTTGTGTATTTTGTATATAGTTTTAAATAAATTTACGTTAATTTATGTGATTTTTTGTATAATTATATTTACAAATATAATTCTTTTATTAATTATTTTGTTTATTTATTTTGATACGAATTTGACATTCATTTTATGTGTATTTCTTGTACATTTTTTATACGTATTTACGCAATTTTATGTGTATTTTCTATATATATATTTTTTAGAAATTTACACTATTTTATGTATATTCGTATATATATTTTAAAACAAATTTACATTGTTTATATATTATTTTGCATTTTCTCTTTTAATCTTAATTTTTAACCACCAATGCTGTTTTTTTATATTTATTTTATCACAAATTCAGAAATATTTTATGTGTATTTTGTTATATATATTTATATAAAAGTTCGTTACAATCTTAATTTTCTTTCATTGTTTATTAATAATTCATTTATTTATTTGATGCAGTTTTACATTTATTATATTTGTGTT
>NW_026112131.1:0-25000 GCF_024679095.1 Eriocheir sinensis
TCATTACCACAGACTCACCCATTACAATTTGCATCTCTTCCCCTTACTTGAACGTTCTCATAAGCTTTTCTTCTCACGGTCAAGGTCACGCCCACGACTGACTTGCTCCCCTGACGAACGGTGAAATAGATTAGTCCTCCTCCTCCTCCTCTCCCTACATTCCACTCCCTAAACACACACACACACACACACACACACACACACACACCGGCTGAATCGCCTCATCACACACATCAGTATCAGACGCATCCTCTCACTCCGCCTCTTAGCAGATGAAAAGGTAATCGGTTTAAGGTTCCTCTTCCTTGTCCATAATCCCTCAGGTAGTCTCCCCTTCCCTTCCCTTCCTCCTTCCCCTCTTCCTTCTTCTCTAGTGTTATCATCTCGCCCCCCTTCATGTTTTCCGTTCTTCCTATCTTTTTCCCTTCTTTTCTTCCTTTCTTTCTTCCTCCCTTCCCTCCTGGGTTAATATTTTGTCCTCATTAATTTGGCTCTATTTTCTTCCTTGTTCATGTGTGAATTTCTCTCCTTTCTGCTTTGTTGCGATGTTTTTCTTCCTTCATTCCTTCCTTTGTTTGTTCGTTTATTAGTTTTTTTTTCTTTTTCTCTTCCTTTTCTCCGTCCCTTCCGTTACATATCTAACATTTCTTCACTTTTTACTTAATTTCTTTCCTTCTTCCTTTCCTTCAAGTCTCTCCTTATTTCCTTCGTTCGTTCGTTCGTTCCTTCCTTCCTCTTTCTTCCTGCCTTCTCAATTACTTCCTTCATCATCCCACCTTCCAATATGTGATTTGCACTGATTCCTTTATTATTGCCACAGACTCTCTCTCTCTCTCTCTCTCTCTCTCTCTCTCTCTCTCTCTCTCTCTCTCTCTCTCTCTCTCTCTCTCTCTCTCTCTCTCTCTCTCTCTCTCTCTCTCTCTCTCTCTCTCTCTCTCTCTCTCTCTCTCTCTCTCTCTCTCTCTCTCTCTCTCTCTCTCTCTCTCTCTCTCTCTCTCTCTCTCTCTCTCTCTCTCTCTCTCTTTCTCTTATCTTTCTTCCTTCCTTATCGTCTTTTCCCTTCAGTCCATTCATGCTTTCCTTTCCCTTTCATTTTCATTAGTTTATTCTTTTCCTCTATCTTTCTCGTTCCTTCCTTCAATTTCTTCAACCAGTTCTCTTCTTGCTGTCCTTCCTATCTTTCTTTTCTATTATTTTCTGTATTATTTTAGTATTTCCTTCGCCTTCTGTCTATCCTTGCTTTCCTTCCTTCTCGTCTTCTTCCTCCTTTCACCTTTTGTCCTCCTTTCGTTCCATGACACTCCATCACCATTCGCCTCTATCTCTCCTATAGTTCATATATATATATATATATATATATATATATATATATATATATATATATATATATATATATATATATATATATATATATATATATATATATATATATATATATATATATATATATATATATATATATATATATATATATATATATATATATATATATATATATATATATATATATATATATATATATATACCAAAGAGGCGATGCTTCTGGCATTTTGCTTCAGCTCGGTGGGACGACCTGAGGATGTACTTTTCCGATTTCCCGTGGAATGATTACTGCTTTCAGGATAAAGACCCCTCTGTGTGTGCCCAGCGCATCGCACAGAGGCGATTGTCTCTGGAATGGAGGCATACGTTCCACGTTCTTTCTCTACTCCTCATGCTAAAAAGCCCTGGATTGATCATGCTTGTTATCGTGCTATTAAAGATAGAGAGGCAGCTCACAAAAGGTTCCAGAGCCTTCGAACCCCCGCTAACTTTGACCTTTACATTTCAGCCCAGAATCGTGTCAAATCTATTCTCCGACTTACCAAAACTTCTTTTCTCAATAGAAAATGTCAACGCCTTGCTTCTAGTTCTTCCCGTGACTTCTGGCATCTAGCCAAAAATATCTCTTCCAATCTCACTTCTTCCTCTTTCCTTCCTCTCCTTAACCCTGACGGCAGCACTGCCGTCTCATCTGTCTCTAAGGCTGAACTCTTCGCTCAAACTTTCTGTAAGAACTCCACCCTGGACGATTCTGGGCATATTCCTCCTACTCATCCCCCCTCTGACTCCTTTATGCCTGTCATTAAGATTCTTCCAAATGATGTTTTATATGCCTTCTCTGGCCTCAACTCTCAGAAGGCTTATGGACCTGATGGAGTGCCTCCCATTGTCCTTAAAAACTGTGCTTCCGTGCTGACACCCTGCCTGGTCAAACTCTTTAGTCTCTGCCTATCAACATCTACCTTTCCTTCCTGCTGGAAGTATGCCTTTGTACAGCCTGTGCCTAAGAAGGGTGACCGCTCCAATCCCTCAAACTACCGCTCTATAGCTTTACTTTCCTGTCTATCTAAAGCTTTTGAATCAATCATTAACCAGACGATTCAAAAACACCTTTCCACTCCTAACCTTCTATCGCCAGTATGGGTTCCTAACTGACTCCTGGTCATCCTCTCTTAGCCGTTTCGGTGAAGCCTTTGCTATTGCGCAGGACCCTATCAAAAGCTTTTGATAGGGTCTGGCACAAATTTTTGCTTTCCAAACTACCCTCCTACGGTTTCAATCCTTCTCTCTGTACCTTTATCTCCAGTTTCCTTTCTGACCGTTCTATTTCTGCTGTGGTGGACGGTCACTGTTCTTCCCCTAAACTTATTAACAGTGGTGTCCCACAGGGCTCTGTCCTATCTCCCACTCTCTTTCTGCTGTTCATTGATGATCTTTCCAAAACGAACTGTCCTATCCATTCTTACGCCGATGATTCCACTCTGCATTACTCAACTTCTTTTAATAGAAGACCCACCCTACAGGAACTTAACGATTCAAGGCTGGAGGCAACAGAACGCTTAGCCTCAGACCTTACTATTATTTTTCATCCCTCACGCTGGTAAACTCTGGAACAATCTTCCTTCATCTGTATTTCCTCCTGCCTACGACTTGAACTCTTTTAAGAGGAGGGTATCAGGACACCTCTCCTCCCGAAAGTGACCTCTCTTTTTTTGGACACCCCTTTGACCTCTATCCAGGAGCACTTAGTAGCGGTCTTTTTTTATATTTTTCTTTGCGCCTTTGAACTGTTTCCTTAATTAAAAAAAAAAAAACATAATTCGTCCTCTTCAGTTCGTCCTTCCTTCCTTCTTTCCTAATCCTTACCACCTACCTTCTTCCTTCCTTCCTCCCCATACCACCCACCTTCCTTCCTTCCTTTCTTTCTTTTCCCTTCTTCGGTTCAGTCCAATCCTGGCGTATAGATGAAAGGAAGAAAAATAAGAAAGCATGGATGAATGGAAGGGATAATTGAGTAAGGAAAAAAATTAGGGAAGGAAAAGAAGATCAAGAAAAATAATAGGAGGAAAGAAGTTTAGGTCGTGCGTGTGTGGGCGTGACAAGGGCGTGGGGTGCAAGGCTGTTGTGCTGCTCCCCCTCGGCGCTGGTCAGGGGCGTGGCGAGGCCTGACAGATAGACGTGAAGCTCTTAAATGAAAGGTTTTGCCCGCTACCTCGTCTTAAATTGTGACCTCGATCTGTCTTACTTCATGTCCGTGTTTGTTTTTCTTTATTTTCTTTTCGCTACATTTTTTTTTTGTCCGTTTTTCGTTTTCTATTTCCTTCATTTTTCTACTTTTTTTTTATCTCGTCTATTTTTCTATTTATTTCATCGTCAGTTTATTCCCCTCCTTCCCTCTCCGCTCCCCCTTCCTCCCATTCGTCTGGTAGCCTCCCAGGAAGGTCCATCAGGTAAAGCCGCCTCCCCACGCTGCCTTGATCTCCACATTTGTTCTCCACACTGTTAGCGGATCTAGTCTCCTTGCTGGTCTCCACTCATTTCCAAGGGTCTTAATACCTCCACTCTACATGTACTTGTAAGCAGCGTCCTTGTATCCTCCACCTCTCAAGCTCCACTAATTTACTATCTTATAATGTTCCTTAATTTTAGCTTATCTTTACAGCGTCTTTGTATTCTCCACTTCACAACTCCCCTAACTATCCATCTCTTACCTTGCCTTACCTTACCTTACATTACCTTATCTTTTCTTACCCTATCTTACCTTCCTTACCTATTTCCACTCGTCATTCTTCACTAACCTTTTTTTTTCGCATCCTCCTCCTCCACCTGCCTGTCCTCACCCACCTCTGCCTCCCTCTTCTTGCTTCCTCCCGTCTTTTTCCTCCTCCTGCTATCTCCACTGCCCACTTTTCTTTTATCTGTCTTCTGTTTACTTTCCCTTCTTTTTTCCTTCATCAGTTTCCTTCTACCATTATCCTTCTGCCACACTCAATTCTTCCCTTGCTACCACCCTCAACCATCCACCCTCCTCCTCCTCCTCCTCCTCCTCCTCCATCAATATCCACCAAACAGAACTTCATCCCTCCACCATTAACACCACTATGTTACTGATTACGTACCTGTCTTTCAGAATCTTAGTCCAACCAGTACCCTTCTGCTAGTCTCCTATTACCCTCATCATCATCATCATCACCCTCTTATCCACTCCCCCGGGGTCAGGGTACACACTATTACTGCGGAATAATCCACAAGACCCAAACTATTATCGGACTCGCCCTTTTAGCTCGGCGCGCGCGCGCGCGCGTGTGTGTGTGTGTGTGTGTGTGTGTGTGTGTGTGTGTGTGTGTGTGTGTGTGTGTGTGTGTGTGTGTGTGTGTGTGTGTGTGTTGCTGCCGCCACGACCCACCAGTTGATTTGTACGTACAATGAAAGTGTATGTTGTGTTAATTCGAGAGAGAGAGAGAGCTGTGCCGCTGCAGTCAATACAATGTTTAATTAATGTTATATATAATGTAAACACACACACACACACACACACACACACACAGACACACACTAATTACCACATCCCTATTGTCCTATTAACGCCACTCCATCCGTCTCGAGGTGCATCCTTTGGAAACAGTTGAAATGACATGTAAAAGAAAGTTGAGTCAGTTTAAGCTGGTACAAGAGAAAGAGCTGGCAATGAGCATCTCTAGAGGAAGTGAGTCGACAGAGGAAAGAGACCGAAGGAAAGCTGATGAAAGAGAAGGAAAAGGACGCTGCAAAAAAGATGAAATATTTGAACAGACACAAGCTAGAACGAAACATGTCAAGCTTCATATGCTGCGGTTTCATTAGATATACATGACAGTTACGAGAAAGGAGTAGAAATATCAAACGGGTGAATGTATAGGAAGATAGCGTGAAAGAGAGCGGGAGAGTAACCGTAAGGATAATTTATATAGATATAATGACAAATAAATATAATGTGAGATAAGTAGATGAATTTTTAATAGGAGGAAAAGAAGAAAAAGGTCAGTAGATATTGACTGAAGAAAATACTTACCTATACACACAGCTGAAAGATAAACGATTATGAACATGACGTAGAATCACTTGCATCGTTTGTGGCTTTAAAAAAAAATTAAAGGAAAAAAAGCTGTCACTAATTAAAGGAAGGATAAAGGTAAGAGTAAAAGTAAAAGCTAAAAAAGTAATATTAAAGCAAAAGTAAAACAATAAAATTGAAATAAGTTAAAAAAATTGGAAGAGACTTTGTTACTGTAGATAGAAAGAAAAGTAAAAAGTGATAAAGGAAGAAAAACCCTCACTATAAAAATCAAAGAAGAGAAGCTAACCAGCCAGCGGTGGCATTTGTCCCGCGATGCTGCAGCCCAAGAAAGGAATTTGTGTTGCTTAATTGAATTAGTGGCCGACCCTGCTACCCCTCCTGCTCCTCCTCTTCCTCTACCTCCTCCTCCTCCTCCTGCTCTTCTTTTCTTTCTTTTCTTCCCTCACTACCACCCTCCACATCCCTCTTGTTCTTCTCTGCTCTTACATCCCCTTCACTCCACCTCACCTCCCCTTCCACCACGCTCTATCACACTTCTCCTTTTCCTCTCACTAACCGTCTCCACCTCCCTTCCTCTGTTCGCTTTCCCTCCACTTTACCACCCTTCCTCCCACGTCCTCTACCCCCATTCCTCCTCCTTCTCCTATCGCTGTCTCCTCACACCTCCCTGCCCCTCCCCTCCAACCAGTGATGTCCACCCCCCACAGCCCCCTATTACCAGTCTCCAACCATTTCCACTCACAACACCCCTCCTACGCCCTCTTCCCTCTCCCCCCATAACGGACCTCCTGACAGCCTCGTTAGATCCAGGTTGAGTTATTGGTGGATTTTTACCTTTGAGTTTTCTGTTTTGTTTGTTTATTTATTTTCGTTTTTTGTTAAGTATGACTGATAGCTTTTTTTTCTGTGACTTGGCTTATGTGTTATTTCCTCTCTGTTTTGTTCTTGTGCTCTGTGACTGTCTTGTTTGTTTGTTGCCTAATTCAGTTTTTTGCAAGATAGATTGTCGCTTCTTCTTCCTGGTGAAGTTGTTTATGTTGTTGTTTCGTGTGCAGCATTTCTCACACTTACAGGTCTGTTAATAATCACTCCCGGTAAATATTTTCACCACATTTACTTAAATTTGGGAAGAACAGGTTGTCCTTAATTTTCCAAACATTTATTACACAGTTAGCACACAGAGTCGATCTTGAATGGTTTCGAACACCGTTACGGTAAATAAAACATATTGTTCGCAATATCCTGTTTTATGTAAAGGAAATAATACGTATTTGTAATGTAAAGAAAACGGAACTGATAGTAAAGAATGTAAAGATAAGATTATTGGGAACATAACACAAGTAATCCACGAGTCCTGTAGGGCCTTGCAAGGCCACAACAAAAAGAAATCAGGCACAGGCATTGTGATATAACGCAGACAACTCTTACAATGACATATCAGCTGACTGTGTAGGACTTCAGTGTTGCCGAGCACGGGTGTGATGCTGTCCACGTTCACGAATCCTCCAACATTGTGATATAACACAAACAACTCTCACAATGACTTATCAGTTGACTGTGTAAGACTTGAGTGTTGCCGAGCACGGGTATGGTGCTGTCCACGTTCACGAATCCTCCAACATTGTGATGTAACACAAACATATCAGCTGACTGTGTAGGGCTTGAGTGTTGCCGAGCACGGGTGTGGTGCTGTACACGTTCACGAATCCTCCAACATTGTGATGTAACACAAACATATCAGCTGACTGTGTAGGGCTTGAGTGTTGCCGAGCACGGGTGTGGTGCTGTACACGTTCACGAATCCTCCAACATTGAACTTTTTTTTCTTCATCTCGTTTGAATCACATTCCGTTAATTGTGGTCCGCGGTCTTTCCGGGCCTGCCTTGACGTGCTCAGCTTTCCTTGGCGGCGCCGTGGTCCGAGTCGTCTGTGTCCTGACCTTTGCCCTTGGCCTTGGCCGTGCTGGTAAGTGGCTTTCGCTGCGGACATAACTCCTTCCTCAGCTCGACCACGTCCCCGGTGCCCCGTGACGGTGCCGCGGCTCTCGGCGTCCCCTTCTTTGGGTGATCCACCCGCACGTCGCGGCGGCCCTCCACCGCGGCGGTGTTTTGTACATTTCTGGCGCAACAAGATAACTTGTCCGCATCAGTGTCTCTACAGCAAGTTTTCCAACATGAGACGTTTTCTGGTGGGTCAGCAGCCACCAACTCCATATATATATATATATATATATATATATATATATATATATATATATATATATATATATATATATATATATATATATATATATATATATATATATATATATATATATATATATATATCAGCAAAGGAGTCAGTTCAAGGGCATAAAAATGGAAAACAATAATGAAAAAAAAAGCCCGCTATTCACTGCTCCTAAAAAGAGTTAGAGGAGTGGCCGAAAGATGGGTCAATTTCGGGAGGAGAGGTGTCCTGATACCCTCCTCTTGAAAGAGTTCAAGTCATAAGCAGGAAGAAATACAGATGAAGGAAGATTGTTCCAGAGTTTACCAGCGTGAGGGATAAAAGAGTGAAGATGCTGGTTAACTCCTGCGTAAGGGATTTGGACAGTAAAGGGATGAGCTTGAGTAGAAAATCGTGTGTGGCGAGGCCCCGGGAGGGGGGAGGCATGCAGTTAAGGCGCTGGTACACTAGCACATTTTCCGTCAATATTTTTCATCAACTTCCTCAAAATTGACAACTTCTTTTTAAGGCCCCGTTACACTAGCTCATTTTCCGTCAATATTTTTCATCAACTTCCGTCTGCACCTCGTTTGCACTGCTTCCGTCACATGTAAACAAAACACCATGGCCCCGACACACAGACAAACTATCGCCGCTATCAGCGTGATTAGGTGTTTAATGAAGCTGAGACGAGCCAAACAAGCCAGAAGACGAGAGTGGATGTGTGAGTGGAAGGCACGTCGCGAACAAGAAAGTGTTTACTATCGACTCTTGAGGGAGGTGATATTTGAGGACCACAAGGCAATGAGGAACTGGATCAGGCTCGACAAGGACCAGTGCAACAAACTTTTGGAGCCCTTGTTCATATATAAATCATCTCTGTGGTTCCAGAGACACTATGGTTTCTTATGCTCTCAATAAGCAATTCTTCTGAGAGTCTTGTCCACTGAGGGTGAGCCATTATTTATTGCAAGGTCTTCAAAGCGAGAGAAACACACGGAGTGTATCACATGTAAACGAGTTCTCGTCACACTAGACACTGTAGGTTTTTATGACACTATATTACAGAATGTAACTACATGTGTAATTGCTTTATTGAATATTTTTACCTATATTAAACAGTTGAATTGCTTCTCATGAAAAAGTGATTTAATTTTAATATTTCCTCATCATCCACTATGGATTCTGATTTGATTAAAAAAAAGTTGTTGACAACTTTCCATTTGAAGACGGTCATGTTCGTCTGATTCAAGACGTCGGAAAAGGAAGACGGAACATGCAAACAACGACGGAAATCGTAGACATCGACGGAAAATGTGCTAGTGTAACAGCGCCTTTAGCAAGTTCAGAAGAGCAGTCAGGGTGAAAATATCGATAGAAGATAGAGAGGCAAATTTGCGGCGGAATTTAAGAGGTAGAAGACTATCAGTAAGAGGAGGAGAGCTGAGGAGACGAAGAGCCTTAGTAAACTATCTTGACCAAGTAAATTATTCATACAGTACATCATAAAATAGGGATGTGCTACAGAATGAAAACCTGATGTGTTAGCAAAAAATGGATGCCATATTTAAAATCAGCACCTCAAAATTAGCAAAAAAACAACAACCACAAAACCTGAGTCAGCAAAAAGTGTGTTGACCAGTGATATAATCAATAAAGGAGAGCATATCTCTCTCTCTCTCTCTCTCTCTCTCTCTCTCTCTCTCTCTCTCTCTCTCTCTCTCTCTCTCTCTCTCTCTCTCTCTCTCTCTCTCTCTCTCTCTCTCTCTCTCTCTCTCTCTCTCTCTCTCTCTCTCTCTCTCTCTCTCTCTCTCTCTCTCTCACACACACACATCATCACTATCAACCTGTAACATTCCCTTCAGAAGTCCTAGGCAGCTCCTTTTTGATCTGATACAGTGACTCCTGGAAATAATCTCTCCATACCTCTCTGGGCACTTCGCAGTTTCCATTCCAAAAGCCGTGAAAGTCTGTACTCTGTGTCTCAGGCCCACAGGTCGTGACAAGAACAACACACTGCTGATTATGGTTTGCTTCAAGCACATTGGTAGGGAGCCGCTCGATATATTACCTTGTTTTAAAAGCTCCAGCTTTATGTGTATATTGATTTCCTGTTCGAATAAAGGGAGTCATCGCGAGTGGCCCAAGGCTGTCCTAAAGACCATCACAAATGAACTCCGGGAGGCAGCATGAGCCGAGCAAGTCATCTTCTTTCCTGTTTTTTTGTGTGTTTAAATACTTTTCTGGATGTTCTGTGATGGTTTGGATGAGCCCGCCCCCCCTTCCTCAGAAAAGACTCGCCCATTTTTTTGACGATGTTGTTCAGGCATAAAGATGAATGATGTCCTTTTCTTATAATATTTGATTTTTGATAGATTCAATTTTTTTTTATAATTATATTGTTGTTATTTATTTATTTATTTAACTTAATTTACTTTAATCTAATTTCTCTTTTGCTTGGTGTTCTCTTTTTCTTTTCATTATTTTCTGCTTTTATCTAATTTTCTTGGTGTTCTTTTAATATCATCCTTTTTTGATGTTCCTTGGTCTGGATGAGCCTCTTTCACCCCAGAAAAGACTCACCCATGATTTTGGATGTTAGTCAGGGCCGAAAGGTGGATGATTTGTCTATATATTTCTTTTTATCGATGTGATTCCATATTATCATTTTTTTGTGTGTTCTTTATCAATATTTTCCTTCTTTTATTCTTTTTCTAGATCTCTCCTTTACTCTGGTGTTGTTTGTGTTCTGTCCTCTTTTCTCGGTGCTCTCTTCAATCGCCTTTTCTTGGTGCGGTGTGCGGGTACTCCTGAGTCTCCTTCACCCCAGAAAAGACCCACTCGTACCAACACACAACACCACACGCCTCAATGCTTGATATTTTTTGCCTTTTCGTTCCTGTGATTTTTTTGTTCATTTTTGTAGTTGATGAGATAACACGGTAGTTTCCTTTTATCGATGTTGTGGTTCTGTATTATCTTTTTTGGTGGTCTTTTTCTATATCTTCCTTCTTCTTTTATTCTCTTTCTATATGATTACTTGTCTGGTATTGTTTCTGTTCTATCCTTTTTCTCGGAGTTCTCCTGCATCGCCTTTTCTTGGTGCTGTGTGCTGGTACGGGCAAGTCTCCTTCACCCCAGAAAAGGCTAACTCATGCCAGCACACAACACCACAGGTGACACGCCTTTATGATAGATTTTTGTCTTTTCTGATTTTTTCTGTTGTTTTTGTAGAGATGGCACGATTGCCTTCAGTTCTTTCCTTCTACAACCTGTAATGAGCGTTTCATTACCTGGGTCGTCTGGTTATTGAGAAGATCTTGCTGGCCCCGCCCCCCGCCCCTGTACCCTCGGGGTCTCCAGCACCGCCATGAACGCCCCGGGGGAGCCGAGGCGCTCTGCCGGGACTCCTGGGCCCTGCGACGCTCGCCAGGAAGACCTTGGGCCCCCTGACGCTCCCCAGCCCGCCGAGGCGAGGAGGGTTGGAGCAAGACTTGCCTCTTAAAACCACCAGACGGGAATATAAAGTTAATCGAAAATACCGTGAAGGCGCCGATCACGGAGTTTGTCGGATCCGGGATGGCAGGACGAAGGGCCGAAGGAGCGTGACAGATCGTCCTAAGAAGTGGAATGGTTTCCGGGGCAGAATCCGTTTGTCTCTTCCCTTCTTGCTTCCCTTTTTGCTTGTTTTGGATTCTCTCTCTCTCTCTCTCTCTCTCTCTCTCTCTCTCTCTCTCTCTCTCTCTCTCTCTCTCTCTCTCTCTCTCTCTCTCTCTCTCTCTCTCTCTCTCTCTCTCTTAAACAATATAGTAGTAGTAGTAGTAATAGTAGTAGTAGTAGTAGCAGTAGTAGTAGTAGTAGTAGAAAAAGTAGTTAGACCAAATCTGAGTACTTTTTCGTGTGTGTCAGGTCTTGATATGCCTTAACTACACATACCTAACCACGGCCCGGCGGACATAGAATCATAAGAGGGCAAAGGACGGAGCCTAAGAGTAATTACTGGGCTGCAAAGTTGGAACAGGGAAGGGAGGGCTGAGTTATCATTAGGCTGAAAGAGTGTTTGGGATGAAGGAAGGAAGAATGGGAAAAGAAGAGAGGAAGGAGGAACTGGGAGGGAGAAAAGGAAGGAGAGGAAGGTTGAAAAGGGACTGAAGAAGGGAAGGAGGAAGAACAAACAGTAGAAAACGGAGGGAATTTAGGAGGGAGAGAAGGACATTAAGAAACGAGAATGGGAAGGAATAATGGAGATGAACGGGAGGTAGAAAATGTGAGAGGGAGGGAAAAAGAGTAAGTTGTATGAGAAGCGAAGAAGAGAAGAGGGAGGAGGAGAAGGAGCGGGAAGATAGAAAAGGGAACGAACAGGAGAAGGAAGAACGAGAAGTAGAAACAGGAGGGAACTTTGGAGGAAGCGAGGAAGGAAAGGAATACTGGAGATGAACGGGAGGTGGATAATGTGAGAGAGAGGATGGGGAGTAAGGTGAATGAGAAACAGAGAAAAGAGAAGAAGAAATGGGAAGAAACACGGAGTGGAAGGGAAGGAGTAGAGAGAGGATGGGGAGTAAGGTGAATGAGAAACAGAGAAAAGAGAAGAAGAAATGGGAAGAAATACGGAGTGGAAGGGAAGGAGTAGAGTGAGGATGCATTCTAAGGTATGATGAATTGGTGATTGGTGCGTGTGCGTGTGTGTGTGTGTGTGTGTGTGTGTGTGTGTGTGTGTGTGTGTGTGTGTGGACGCGCGCGCGCGATGCGTGTCTAATAATTCACTGGCCTACAAGTTTTAACTTTTTTCTAGTGACCTAAGTTTGAGACCTGTTTTTGGGTAATTTGGTGTCACTGAGTTTACAAAAGACAATAGTTTTTTTCTATCACGTCAAGTTTTTTTTATCTATGGGCTGGTCCATATTGGCCCCAGCCATAGCTATAAGAGATATCACAGGTAATCATATATGTTGATATTTATTTTATCTATTTATTTAGACAGTTATTTATCTATCTAGACACACGCAGATATATAAATATATTGTATCTGTTAAAAGCGATGGTTGCTCTACACGAGTCTACAGTATGATCCTCATGAATGGAGACTCTTTATGGATATTTCAAAAAAGATTTTAAAATATGTATTACTCCTACTGGTCACTCTGTGCATTTAAAAGAGAATCCTGAACACATTAAAACTGTATTAGACTTACTCAAGGTTGATTAACACAAATGGGTCATATGTGTGGATCTGAAAATGGTCAACTTTTTACTCGGCCAACAAGGAGGGCATACAAAATATCCGTGTTTCCTGTGTTTAAGGGACAGCCGAGCGAAAGACAAACTTTGGGAACAGAAACTCTGGCCAGTTAAAAAAAGAAAGTTTGACTGTTGGGAAGAAGAATATCATGCACCAACCCCTTGTTGAGAGAGAGAAAATCATCTTCCCAGCCCTTCATATTAAACTAGGACTAATGAAGCACTTTGTCGAAGCTCTTAATGTGGAGGGTGACTGTTTCAAATTCATATGTATACAACATTTCCTGGCCTAAGTTATGATAATATAAAGGCTGGTGTTTTTGACGGGACAGAAAGTTAATGAAATGCCAAGACTTCTCGAGCTCGATGACTGACGTAGGAAAAAGAGCTTGGGACTCATTGGTGGCTGTTGTGAAGGGATTTTTAGGGAGCAAAAAGGCAGCAAGCTACAAGGGTTGGTGGAGACATTGCTTGATAGCTCTCATCTTTTAGGCTGCAGCATGAGCATAAAGGTTCATTTCCTCTAGAGCCATCTCGATGATTTCCTGCTACTCTTGGAGACGTGAGCGATGAGCATGGCGAGCGCCTTCATCAAGATATCAAGGTTATGGGGGAGAGATATCAAGGCAGGTGGCACACACACATGTTGGAGTTAGACCTCATCTTGACTATGCGGTTCAGTTCTGGTCACCTTACTATAGAATGGATATCAAAATGTTAGAATCAGTGCAGAGGAGGATGACTAAGATGATTCAGGGGTTGAGAAACTTGCCATACGAGGAAAGACTCAAACAGTTAAACTTGCATTCTCTAGAAAGGCGAAGGGTGCGTGGAGACATGATCGAGGTTTATAAATGGATGAAGGGCAATAATAAGGGAGACATTCATAAGGTTTTGTTGGTAAGAGAACCGGGTAGGACACGAAGTAATGGGTTTAAACTGGATAAATTCAGATTAAACAGGGACATAGGCAAAAATTGGTTTACAAACAGGGTGGTGGATGAGTGGAATAGGCTTAGCATTCATTTGGTGAGTGCCAATACAATTGTCACATTAAAAAATAGATTAGATAAATTCATGGACAGCGATATTAGGTGGGGTTAGATACACGGGAGCTTAGATTCAAAGGAGCTGCCTCGTACAGGCCTACCGGCCTCTTGCAGACTCCTACGTTCTTATGTTCTTATGTTCTTATGATGGCAGACTACTACTCAGAGTCCTTTCCTTGTTTCTATCTTCATCTTCTTGTCTCCTTTTCATTTCCTCACCTCTACCACACCTTCTTGTCTCCTTTTCATCTCCTCACCTCCACCACACCTTCCCCTCATCTCCTTCTCCTCACCTTCTTGTCTCCTTTTCATCTCCTCACCTCTACCACACCTTCTTGTCTCCTTTTCACCTCCTCACCTCTACCACACCTTCTTCCCCTCATCTCCTCCTCCTCCACACCTTCTTGTCACCTTTTCATCTCCTCACCTCTACCACACCTTCTTGTCACCTTTTCATCTCCTCACCTCTACCACACCTTCTTGTCACCTTTTCATCTCCTCACCTCTACCACACCTTCTTGTCACCTTTTCATCTCCTCACCTCTACCACACCTTCTTGTCTCCTTTTCATCTCCTCACCTCTACCACACCTTCTTGTCACCTTTTCATCTCCTCACCTCTACCACACCTTCTTGTCACCTTTTCATCTCCTCACCTCTACCACACCTTCTTGTCACCTTTTCATCTCCTCACCTCTACCACACCATCTTGTCACCTTTTCACCTCCTCACCTCTACCACACCTTCTTTCACCTTTTCATCTCCTCACCTCTACCACACCTTCTTGCCACCTTTTCATCTCCTCACCTCTACCACACCTTCTTGTCACCTTTTCATCTCCTCACCTCTACCACACCTTCTTGTCACCTTTTCATCTCCTCACCTCTACCACACCTTCTTGTCACCTTTTCATCTCCTCACATAAGAACATAAGAACATAGAACATAGGGAAACTGGCCGGGTTGCCTACACAGGCAGCTCCAGATCCCCCCACTACTCACGGTGGGTGAGGTGTCGTTACAGGGCTACAGGAGGCTTGATCCTCGTTATACCAGCGGTAGTACCCAGGCACTCATCCAGCACCCGTCACCTTACTGCACCCACACCTCACTGCCACCTGTCGTCCTCGTCCATGTAGCTATCCAGTCTACTCATAAAACAAGCTATCGTCCCTGCACTAACTATGTGATTGCTGAGCTATTCCATTCCCCCACCACCCTATTACTAAACCAATGCTTGCCTATATCTCTCCTAAATCTATACTTTTCTTATTTAAATCCATTACTGCGAGTAATATCCTGCTGGCTAAATCTCAGTACTTTACTTATATCGCCTTTGTTGTAACCCTTGACCCATTTGAATACTTCTATCAGATCTCCCCGCACTCTTCGTCTCTCTAGTGAATGTAAGTTTAGATATTTCAGCCTATTTTGATATGGGAGGTTCCTCAGCCCCTGAATCATCTTGGTCATCCTCCTCTGAACTGATTCTAGCAAGTTGATGTCCATTCTGTAGTGTGGGCACCAAAACTGGACAGCATAATCTAAGTGTTGCCTAACTAACGCTAAATAGAGTCTGAGGATGACCTCTGCACTCCTGTTGGTTACCATCCTGTTAATAAAGCCTAATACCCTGTTAGCCCTAGTCCTCGCACTAATACATTGCTTCCTTAGTTTTAGGTCAGAGTTCACTAACACTCCCAAATCCCTTTCACACTCAGACTTGCCAATCGCTGTGGAGTCTAAACTATACCCGTGTAATGGGTTGCGTGTTCCTACACTAAGTACGCTACACTTGGTGATGTTAAAATTCATCTGCCATTTCTCTGACCAAGCTGACAGTTTGTTGAGATCCTCCTGCAGTGCTCTAGCATCCTCCCCTGCCCTAATAGTGCGTCCTATTTTGGTGTCATCTGCAAATTTACCTATGTCACTAGTTATCCCATTGTCTATGTCACTGATGTAGATAATGAATAGAAGCAGCCTAAACTGAACCTTGAGGAACCCCACTGGTAACATTACCTATACGGATTTTTTACCGTTAATGGTAACCCTCTGTTTCCTGTCGCTAATCCACGCCTTAATCCAATCAAATACCTTCCCTCTTATCCCATGGGCCCTGACTTTATTTAACAGTCTCTGGTGAGGTACCTTATCGAAGGCCTTACTAAAATCAAGATAAACCACATCATAGCTCTCATCATTGTCAGCTGCCTCGTATACTCTATTGTAGAAGGATATAAGATTAGTGAGGCACGACTTTCCTTTAGTAAACCCATGCTGTGAGTCGTGAATTAAACTATGTCTGTCTATATGGTCCCTAATACTATCAGCTATTATTGACTCAATCATTTTACCTATAACTGACGTCAAACTAATCGGCCTATAGTTCTCCATAGAAGATTTGTCTCCCTTCTTAAATATTGGAATAACGTGTGCCTGCCTCCATGAAACAGGCACCACCTGTGTCTAGTGACTTCCTAAATACTTCTGTTAACTGCCCACTTATTTCAGTTTCACATTCCTTTATTACCCTGGGGAAAAGTTCATCTGGCCCTGGCGCCTTAGTGACTTTAAGTCTATCTATCTGTCTAATCACGAGCTCCCTACTTATGTTGATGTCGGTTAATTCTTCTACCTCTTCTCCCCTGTAGATCTGTTCTCCCTGAGGTATATCATCTAATCTTTCCTTGGTAAATTCAGTTCAGAAATATCTATTTAACGCCTCGCTCATTTCCTCATCACTGTCAATCAGCGATTCTCCTGGCTTAAGCGGCCCTATCTTATCCCTAACCTTGGTCTTATATAGCTGAAAGAAGCCCTTTGGATTGGTCTTTGCTTCCCTGGCAATTCTAATCTCATAATTACGTTTTACCACGCGTAGGTTTTTCTTTACTGCTCCAGCTAAATCGTTGTAACTATCCCTTAGGTGAGTTTCCCCCCTTTTAATTCTAACATATAGTCCTCTTTTCCTTCCTATTTCAGTTTTTAGCCTGTCTGTCATCCATCGCGGGTAGTTTAGTTACCTGTTGACCTGACTTCCCTGTGAGGAATGAATTGTTTCTGTCCTAATTTGATCTCCCTGACCAGACTATTATACTCACCCTCCAAGCTACTGACCTAACGAGTGACCTCACCAGAGATTACCGCCCCTCCCTGCCCTGGGTCGTAACCTACTTCTGATCTCACTCCCCTAAGCTTCTGCAGCTGCTTTCTTAAGCCCTCATAGTCTGCCTTCCTGAAGTCAGGTATTAATGTGTTGTTACTGCTTACTCTATCCTCACATTCAATATTAAATCTAATTTCCTTACGATCACTGTTACCTAATGAATCCCCATAATAATAATTATTTTCGTGAAGTAAATAAGATGTGCTCACCAGGGCTCGAACCTGGGACCTTCTGTGTGTTAGACAGATGTGATAACCACTACACCATGAGCACCTCTACCTCTACCACACCTTCTTTCCCTCATCTCCTCCTTCTCCTCACCTTCTTGTCACCTTTTCATCTCCTCACCTCTACCACACCTTCTTTCCCTCATCTCCTCCTCCTCCACACCTTCTTGTCACCTTTTCATCTCCTCACCTCTACCACACCTTCTTGTCACATTTTCATCTCCTCACCTCTACCACACCTTCTTGTCACCTTTTCATCTCCTCACCTCTACCACACCTTCTTGTCACCTTTTCTTCTCCTCACCTCTACCACACCTTCTTGTCACCTTTTCACCTCCTCACCTCTACCACACCTTCTTGTCACATTTTCATCTCCTCACCTCTACCACACCTTCTTGTCACCTTTTCACCTCCTCACCTCTACCACACCTTCTTGTCACATTTTCATCTCCTCACCTCTACCACACCTTCTTGTCACCTTTTCATCTAGTCACCTCTACCACACCTTCTTGTAACCTTTTCATCTCCTCACCTCTACCACACCTTCTTGTAACCTTTTCATCTCCTCACCTCTACCACACCTTCTTGTCACCTTTTCATCTCCTCACCTCTACCACACCTTCTTGTCACCTTTTCATCTAGTCACCTCTACCACACCTTCTTGTCACCTTTTCATCTAGTCACCTCTACCACACCTTCTTGTAAACTTTTCATCTCCTCACCTCTACCACACCTTCTTGTCACCTTTACATCTCCCCACCTCTACCACACCTTCTTGTCTCCTTTTCATCTCCTAACCTCTACCACACCTTCTTGTAACCTTTTCATCTCCTCACCTCTACCACACCTTCTTGTCACCTTTTCATCTCCTCACCTCTACCACACCTTCTTGTCTCCTTTTCATCTCCTAACCTCTACCACACCTTCTTGTCACCTTTCCATCTCCTCACCTCTACCACACCTTCTTGTCACCTTTTCATCTCCTCTACCACACCTTCTTGTAACCTTTTCATCTCCTAACCTCTACCACACCTTCTTGTCACCTTTCCATATCCTCACCTCTACCACACCTTCTTGTCACCTTTCCATCTCCTCACCTCTACCACACCTTCTTGTCTCCTTTTCATCTCCTCACCTCTACCACACCTTCTTCCCCTCATCTCCTCCATCTCCACACCTTCTTGTCTCCTT
Source organism: Eriocheir sinensis (assembly GCF_024679095.1). Lineage (NCBI taxonomy): Eukaryota > Metazoa > Arthropoda > Malacostraca > Decapoda > Varunidae > Eriocheir > Eriocheir sinensis. Next base: position 18,462 of record NW_026112131.1, read on the forward strand.
TTCATCTCCTCACCTCTACCACACCTTCTTCCCCTCATCTCCTCCTTCTCCTCACCTTCTTGTTTCCTTTTAATCTCCTCACCTCTACCACACCTTCTTCCCCTCATCTCCTCCTTCTCCTCACCTTCTTGTCTCCTTTTCATCTCCTCACCTCTACCACACCTTCTTGTCTCCTTTTCATCTCCTCACCTCTACCACACCTTCTTGTCTCCTTTTCATCTCCTCACCTCTACCACACCTTCTTGTCTCCTTTTCATCTCCTCACCTCTACCACACCTTCTTGTCACCTTTTCAACTCCTCACCTCTACCACACCTTCTTGTCACCTTTTCATCTCTTCACTTCTACCACACCTTCTTGTCTCCTTTTCATCTCTTCACTTCTACCACACCTTCTTGTCACCTTTTCATCTCCTCACCTCTACCACACCTTCTTGTCTCCTTTTCATCTCCTCACCTCTACCACACCTTCTTGTCACCTTTTCATCTCCTCACCTCTACAACACCTTCTTGTCTCCTTCTCATCTCCTCACCTCTACCACACCCCCTTCCCCTCATCTCCTCCTTCTCCACACCTTCTTGTCTCCTTTTCATCTCCTCACCTCTACCACACCTTCTTGGCACCTTTTCATCTCCTCACCTCTACCACACCTTCTTGTCTCCTTTTCATCTCCTCACCTCTACCACACCTTCTTGTCACCTTTTCATCTCCTCACCTCTACCACACCTTCTTGTCTCCTTTTCATCTCCTCACCTCTACCACACCTTCTTGTCACCTTTTCATCTCCTCACCTCTACCACACCTTCTTGTCTCCTTCTCATCTCCTCACATCTACCACACCCCCTTCCCCTCATCTCCTCCTTCTCCACACCTTCTTGTCTCCTTTTCATCTCCTCACCTCTACCACACCTTCTTGTCACCTTTTCATCTCCTCACCTCTACCACACCTTCTTGTCTCCTTTTCATCTCCTCACCTCTACCACACCTTCTTGTCACCTTTTCATCTCCTCACCTCTACCACACCTTCTTGTCTCCTTTTCATCTCCTCCTCTACCACACCTTCTTGTCTCCTTTTCATCTCCTCACCTCTACCACACCTTCTTGTCACCTTTTCATCTCCTCACCTCTACCACACCTTCTTGTCTCCTTTTCACCTCCTCACATCTACCACACCTTCTTGTCACCTTTTCATCTCCTCACCTCTACCACACCTTCTTGTCACCTTTTCATCTGCTCACCTCTACCACACCTTCTTGTCTCCTTTTCACCTCCTCACCTCTACCACACCTTCTTGTCACCTTTTCATCTCCTCACCTCTACCACACCTTCTTGTCACCTTTTCATCTCCTCACCTCTACCACACCTTCTTGTCTCCTTTTCATCTCCTCACCTCTAATACACCTTCTTGTCACCTTTTCATCTCCTCACCTCTACCACACCTTCTTGTCTCCTTTTCACCTCCTCACCTCTACCACACCTTCTTGTCACCTTTTCATCTCCTCACCTCTACCACACCTTCTTGTCACATTTTCATCTCCTCACCTCTACCACACCTTCTTGTCACCTTTTCATCTCCTCACCTCTACCACACCTTCTTGTCACATTTTCATCTCCTCACCTCTACCACACCTTCTTGTCACCTTTTCACCTCCTCACCTCTACCACACCTTCTTGTCACATTTTCATCTCCTCACCTCTACCACACCTTCTTGTCACCTTTTCACCTCCTCACCTCTACCACACCTTCTTGTCACATTTTCATCTCCTCACCTCTACCACACCTTCTTGTCACCTTTTCATCTAGTCACCTCTACCACACCTTCTTGTAACCTTTTCATCTCCTCACCTCTACCACACCTTCTTGTAACCTTTTCATCTCCTCACCTCTACCACACCTTCTTGTCACCTTTTCATCTCCTCACCTCTACCACACCTTCTTGTCACCTTTTCATCTAGTCACCTCTACCACACCTTCTTGTCACCTTTTCATCTAGTCACCTCTACCACACCTTCTTGTAACCTTTTCATCTCCTCACCTCTACCACACCTTCTTGTCACCTTTACATCTCCTCACCTCTACCACACCTTCTTGTCTCCTTTTCATCTCCTAACCTCTACCACACCTTCTTGTAACCTTTTCATCTCCTCACCTCTACCACACCTTCTTGTCACCTTTTCATCTCCTCACCTCTACCACACCTTCTTGTCTCCTTTTCACCTCCTCACATCTACCACACCTTCTTGTCACCTTTTCATCTCCTCACCTCTACCACACCTTCTTGTCACCTTTTCATCTGCTCACCTCTACCACACCTTCTTGTCTCCTTTTCACCTCCTCACCTCTACCACACCTTCTTGTCACCTTTTCATCTCCTCACCTCTACCACACCTTCTTGTCACCTTTTCATCTCCTCACCTCTACCACACCTTCTTGTCTCCTTTTCATCTCCTCACCTCTAATACACCTTCTTGTCACCTTTTCATCTCCTCACCTCTACCACACCTTCTTGTCTCCTTTTCACCTCCTCACCTCTACCACACCTTCTTGTCACCTTTTCATCTCCTCACCTCTACCACACCTTCTTGTCACCTTTTCACCTCCTCACCTCTACCACACCTTCTTGTCACCTTTTCATCTCCTCACCTCTACCACACCTTCTTGTCACCTTTTCATCTCCTCACCTCTACCACACCTTCTTGTCTCCTTTTCACCTCCTCACCTCTACCACACCTTCTTGTCACCTTTTCATCTCCTCACCTCTACCACACCTTCTTGTCACCTTTTCATCTCCTCACCTCTACCACACCTTCTTGTCTCCTCTTCACCTCCTCACCTCTACCACACCTTCTTGTCTCCTCTTCACCTCCTCACCTCTACCACACCTTCTTGTCTCCTTTTCATATCCTCACCTCTACCACACCTTCTTGTCTCCTTTTCATATCCTCACCTCTACCACACCTTCTTGTCACCTTTTCATCTCCTCACCTCTACCACACCTTCTTGTCTCCTTTTCATCTCCTCACCTCTACCACACCTTCTTGTCACCTTTTCATCTCCTCACCTCTACCACACCTTCTTGTCACCTTTTCACCTCCTCACCTCTACCACACCTTCTTGTCACCTTTTCATCTCCTCACCTCTACCACACCTTCTTGTCACCTTTTCATCTCCTCACCTCTACCACACCTTCTTGTCTCCTTTTCAACTCCTCACCTCTACCACACTTTCTTGTCACCTTTTCATCTCCTCACCTCTACCACACCTTCTTGTCTCCTCTTCATCTCCTCACCTCTACCACACCTTCTTGTCACCTTTTCATCTCCTCACCTCTACCACACCTTCTTGTCTCCTTTTCATATCCTCACCTCTACCACACCTTCTTGTCACCTTTTCATCTCCTCACCTCTACCACACCTTCTTGTCTCCTTTTCATCTCCTCACCTCTACCACACCTTCTTGTCACCTTTTCATCTCCTCACCTCTACCACACCTTCTTGTCTCCTTTTCATCTCCTCACCTCTACCACACCTTCTTCCCCTCATCTCCTCCTTCTCCACACCTTCTTGTCTCCTTTTCATCTCCTCACCTCTACCACACCTTCTTGTCTTCTTTTCATCTCCTCACCTCTACCACACCTTCTTGTTTTCTTTTCATCTCCTCACATCTACCACACCTTCTTGTCTCCTTTTCATCTCCTCACCTCTACCACACCTTCTTGTCTTCTTTTCATCTCCTCACCTCTACCACACCTTCTTGTCACCTTTTCATCTCCTCACCTCTACATCTGTGAGGTGGTAAGGTTGGTTGTGCGTAGGTTTGTGGGCGGGAAGAGGGGAGGGGAAACTTTGGGGAGAGAACGTGAGGGAAGAGTGGAGGGGAAACTTTGGGGAGAGACAGTGAGGGAGGAGTGGAGGGGAAACTTTGGGGAGAGAACGTGAGGGAAGAGTGGAGGGGAAACTTTGGGGAGAGAACGTGAGGGAAGAGGGGAGAGGAATCTTTGGGGAGAGAATGTAAGGGAAGAGTGGAGGGCGCACTTTGGGGAGAGAACGTGAGGGAAGAGTGGAGGGGAAACTTTGGGGAGAGAACGTGAGGGAAGAGGGGAGGGGAGACTTTGGGGAGAGAACGTAAGGGAAGAGTGGAGGGGAAACTTTGGGGAGAGAACGTAAGGGAAGAGTGGAGGGGAAACTTTGGGGTGAGAACGTGAGGGAAGAGTGGAGGGCGAACTTTGGAGAGAGAACGTGAGGGAAGAGGGGAGGGGAAACTTTGGGGAGAGAACGTGAGGGAAGAGGGGAGGGGAGACTTTGGGGAGAGAACGTGAGGGAAGAGGGGAGGGAAAACTTTGAGGAGAGAACGTGAGGGAAGAGGGGAGGGGGAACTTTGGGGAGAGAACGTGAGGGAAGAGTGGAGGGGAAACTTTGGGGAGAGAACGTGAGGGAAGAGGGGAGGGGAGACTTTGGGGAGAGAACGTGAGGGAAGAGGGGAGGGGGAACTTTGGGGAGAGAACGTGAGGGAAGAGGGGAGGGGGAACTTTGGGGAGAGAACGTGAGGGAAGAGTGGAGGGGAAACTTTGGGGAGAGAACGTGAGGGAAGAGTGGAGGGGAAACTTTGGGGAGAGAACATAAGAACATAAGAACATAAGAACGCAGGAGTCTGCAAGAGGCCGGTAGGCCTGTACGAGGCAGCTCCTTTGACCCTAAGCTCCCGTGTATCTAACCCCACCTAATATCGCTGTCCATGAATTTATCTAGTCTATTTTTGAATGTGACAGTTGTATTGGCACTCACCACATGACTGCTAAGCCTATTCCACTCATCCACCACCCTGTTAGTAAACCAATTTTTGCCTATGTCCCTGTTGAATCTGAATTTATCCAGTTTAAACCCGTTACTTCGTGTCCTACCAGGTTCTCTTACCAACAAAACCTTATGAATGTCTCCCTTATTAAAGCCCTTCATCCATTTATAAACCTCGATCATGTCTCCACGCACCCTTCGACTTTCTAGAGAATGCAAGTTTAACTGTTTGAGTCTTTCCTCGTATGGCAAGTTTCTCAACCCCTGAATCATCTTAGTCATCCTCCTCTGCACTGATTCTAACAGAACGTGAGGGAAGAGTGGAGGGGAAACTTTGGGGAGAGAGGGTGAGGGAAGAGGGAGGGGAAACTTTGGGGAGAGAACGTGAGGGAAGAGTGGAGGGGAAACTTTGGGGAGAGAACGTGAGGGAAGAGTGGAGGGGAAACTTTGGGGAGAGAACGTGAGGGAAGAGTGGAGGGGAAACTTTGGGGAGAGAACGCGAGGGAAGAAGGAGGGGAGACTTTGGGGAGTGAAGAGTGGAGGGGAGCTGATTGGAAAGGCTTCAGAGAGAGAGAGAGAGAGAGAGAGAGAGAGAGAGAGAGAGAGAGAGAGAGAGAGAGAGAGAGAGAGAGAGAGAGAATATCATTATAATATTATCACACACACATTTTACCTTCTATCTGATCGCCAGTATGGGTTCCGCAAGGGGCGTTCTACTGGTGATCTCCTAGCCTTCTTAACTGACTCTTGGTCATCCTCTCTTAGCCGTTTCGGTGGAACCTTTGCTATTGCGCTGGACATATCAAAAGCTTTTGATAGGGTCTGGCACAAATCTTTGCTTTCCAAACTACCTTCCTACGGTTTCTATCCTTCTCTCTGTACCTTTATCTCCAGTTTCCTTTCTGACCGTTCTACTATTTCAGCTGTGACAGACGGTCACTGTTCTTCCCCTAAACCTATTAACAGTGGTGTCCCACAGGGTCCTGTTTTATCTCCCACTCTCTTTCTGTTGTTCATTGATGATCTTCTTTCCAAAACGAACTGTCCTATACATTCTTACGCCGATGACTCCACTCTGCATTACTCAACTTCTTTTAATAGAAGACCCACCCTACAGGAACTTAACGATTCAAGGTTGGAGGCAACAGAACGCTTAGCCTCAGACCTTACTATTATTTCCGACTGGGGCAAGAGGAACCTGGTGTACTTCAACGACTCAAAAACACAGATTCTCCACCTATCCACTCGACACAATCTTCCAAACGGCTATCCCCTATTCTTTGACAACACTCAGCTATCACCTTCCTCAACACTAAACATCCTCGGTCTATCCTTAACTCAAAATCTCAACTGGAAACTTCATATCTCATCTCTTACTAAAGCAGCTTCCTCGAGGCTGGGCGTTCTGTACCGTCTCCGCCAATTCTTCTCCCCCGCACAGTTGCTATCCATTGACAGGGGCCTTGTCCGCCCTCGTATGGAGTATGCATCTCATGTGTGTGTGCGGGGGGGGGGGTCCACTCACACAGCTCTCCTTGACAGAGTGGAGTCAAAGGCTCTCCGTCTCATCAGCTCTCCTCCTCATACTGATAGTCTTCTACCTCTCAAATTCCGCCGCAATGTTGCCTCTCTTTCTATTTTCTATCGATATTTTCATGCTGACTGCTCTTCTGAACCTGCTAACTTCATGCCTTCCTCCCTCCCGCGGCCCCGCTGCACACGACTTTCTACTCATGCTCATCCCTA
>NW_026112131.1:30000-62500 GCF_024679095.1 Eriocheir sinensis
TTTACACAACTCTCCCAATTTTTCTATGTATTTATTTCCTGCCACAAACTTAGAAATTGAAAAATATATTACGGCATTTAAAACTTCTTCCTCCGGATTTGATGATATTTCCCCAATTGTTTTGAAACGCACAGCTAATGATATATCCATTCCATTAACACACAGTGAATCTGACGTTAAAAACTGGAATATTTCCGGATGCACTTAAAAAAGCCAAAGTTGTACCACTACTTAAATCAGGCAGTAGATCCGATATTAAAAACTATAGACCTATTTCAATACTTCCAGCATTTAGCAAGGTTTTTGAAAAAGTTATTACTTCCCGTCTTGTAGTTTTTTTTAAAAACAATAATCTACTCACAGACTACCAGCATGGGTTTAGGGCAGGTCGTTCCACAGAAACAGCTATTTTACAGTTCATATCTAATGTATATCAGTATTTAGAAAAGAAACATTATTTAATTGGAGTATTTTTAGATTTATCTAAGGCATTCGATACATTGAATCACAAAATTTTATTGAGTAAGCTAAGTCACTATGGCGTTAGAGGTATTCCCTTAAAACTATTTGAAAGTTATTTAACCAATAGGTCACAAGCTGTATATTGCAACGCCACGTATTCTTCTTTTAGGGCAATCAACAAGGGTGTACCGCAGGGGTCAATATTAGGACCGATACTCTTTATCATCTATATAAACGACATTGTTAATGTAAGTTCTAAATTCAAATATACGATTTATGCTGACGATACAAATCTTTTATTAGATAATGTAAACATTAACGATCTTCATGTAAATTTAGTTACAGAACTAGAAAAAATTAATTATTGGACTAAAATTAATGAATTGAGTCTGAATTTTGCAAAAACTAATTACATATTTTTTTTCAAAATCGTTAATTACAATATAACATTCCTCCTATAACCATAGAGGGAAACACATTAGACAGAGTAAATTTCACAAAATTTTTGGGTGTTTACATAGATGAGAATATGAATTGGAATCAACATATTTCATTTGTCACAAATAAATTAGCAAGGATGTGCGGTATGTTATACAGAGTCCGCAATAATCTCACACCTGAATCCCTCACTAGTATTTATTACACACTTTGTTATCCCCATCTCACCTATTGTGTATCAGTCTGGGCCTGTACTTGGCAGTCCTTCATTAAGAAAATATCAGTAGCTCAAAATAAAATTTGTAGGTGTATATTCTATATGAGTAGGTTTGAGTCAACACGAAATATAATTAATACACAAAATTTTCTTAGTTTTCCAAATATTCATAAATATTTTTTATTGTTGAGCATTTACAAGTGCCTTACACAGTATTGTGGAGGTCAGCCTTTCAGACTGGTACACACATCATACAACATTCGAGGTAATGATATCAATCTCATATGTCCACAGTTCAGAACTTCTCTCTTTAAGCACAGTATATTATACTCAGGTCCCCAAATGTGGAATTCATTGCCTCTACATATTAAGACTCTTCTCAATCATATAAATTTATCCATTTTTAAAAAATCTGTGAAAACTTATTTATATAATTGTCAAAGTAGTAATCAAATGTAGTGTGTGATATGAACTTAGTTTTACAAGTGTAATGTTCATTATTATTATTATTATTATTATTATTATTATTATTATTATTATTATTATTATTATTATAATAATTGATATTGTTATTGTTATTCTCAGCAACATATTATTATAATTATTCTTATTGTTCTATACGTTAGTTAATAATATATTATGTACCAATTTTGTGCCAATGTAAACATTAAATAAAATAATATAATTCCATGTCTGTCGGGAAGCTTCGGCTTGACAGGCTGTGCCATTGCTATGTTTTATGTTATGTTTATATATAACAATATTCTTATATTTTAAAGGCAATAAATATTTACTTACTTACTTACTTACTTACTTACTTACTTACTTACTTACACACACACACACACACACACACACACACACACACACACACACACACACATTATCTCTACTTTTCTTCCTCTCCTCCTCACCACTTTTCCGTGTTCTCAAAATGGCATCAAAGTTCATTCCACAGGATGTCCTGCAATCTTCTCCTCCATTGAATCGGAACAGTGACGTAAGCGTCCTAAGAACTCACATTTATATATCAATTTATTATTATTTGTTTTTACATTGTTTATTTATTATTCTCAACCTGTGTCAGCTTCTAAACTCTTTCTCGTTTGATTTGAATTCCTCATCTTTCACTTCCAATTCCTTTCTCCTGGACTTCTATGCGCCATAATAATACTGCAAGGGAAGTACGGTATAAACTGTTGGGCGTGGCCAGTAACCCGTAACAGAGGTTCATAGACAGTCGTTGTGAGTCTGGCGTAATGATATTATTGCAACTGACGTCGAGGGGATGGCGGAGGGAGGGAGAGCTCGGGAGTATGGGCGTAAGCTTCAGTAAGCCGCTCAGACCACCCACGCCAAGCTTTGTGTTGTGTCGTGAGGCGCTGAGTGTTGACTTGTAAATCCTTCTTACTTTCCACCCTCGTTACGGCACCCTCGCTATCGCTCCCCCCCCCCCCCCCCACCCCCGCTTCCCTTTCCTCTTCTATTTATATTATGTATTTGTGTGTTTACCCACGCTGCTCCCTCCACAAATGTTTATCTATACCTACCTTCCTCTGCCTCCCTCCCGTTTATCGTTTCAGTCTCTTATTCACCTCCATCCCTCCCTTCCGTGTGTCAAAACTCGCTCCATTCGTCTGTTCCTTCCGTTTAATCTCCTTGAATATCTTCTCTCTCTGTATCTTCCTCTCTGTCTGGGTTTGAGTTTATAGTAGTGGACAGCTTCCTTTTCTTCTTGACGGTTGTTTTGCGCCTCCTTCCAGTTTATTGTGTTTCCTCTTATCCTTTAGGTGTGTAATTGCATCCATCAGTTTTATGGTTGGAAAATTATGGGCCATTAATGTTTTATGTTCAATACTACGTTTGTTGTGTTATATTAGAGTTGGTGTCATTTAAGATTATTCTGTATGCCGACTGAAATGTGTGGTCAGTAAACTAACTATCCAGCCCTAACTCTACTCCCTTACCTTCTGCGTTTCATCTCTGCCTGCTTTCACTATTCCCCCTCTCTGTTCACCTGTCTTTCTAATTATCTGCTTCCTCTCTACTTTCTTACGAATTTCTCTACCTCTCTTCCACCTCTATCCTTCCTCTCTTCCCTCTTTTCTTTCTCCCTTTCTCTGCCTTCCTTAAAACATCCCTCGCTCTCTCCCTCCACCTCTCCCTACTTCTCTCTCCTGTGTTCCTTTCACCTACCTATACATCTTCCTTTCCCTCCACCTGCCTGCCTACAAGTCCCTCTCTCCCTCCCTCTCTTCCTCATTCCCTCCCCATCTCCCTTTTCCCTCCGTGCCTCTCCTCCCACTCTCTTTTTCCAGTCCGTGCCTCCCATTTTCCACTCGATAAGTCTTTGGTATTTATGGCCGTTCACTTAACCATTTGTTGGATTAATTTTTCAATGTTATTTTCTTTGATGAATGTTCGTTTTATTTATTTATTTTATTAATTTTAGTTTTGTGTGTGTGTTGAGAGCTGCTCTCTGATTGTTCATTGGTGTCTAACTAAAATATTTTTTTATACTTTTTTTTCTTGTGATTTTTATATTCGTTCACTAACTCTTCTTTGCTAGTAACTTCCACTTGATTTACCTATAACGATTTTTTTTTTTTTTTTTTTTTTGCTTTTTTCGATTGTTTTTTTCCACTAAACTGTCTTCATTAGTATTTTCACTTGTCTTCTTTTCAATAATAGTTTTCTTTTTTTCTGAATTAAAGCCACTGCTGGATCCTGTTTCATCACTTTTTGTATCAGTGTTATTTTCTTTTTTTCTCTGGTATATAAGTTTTTTTTAATGTTTAGTGTTTGGCTGATGCAGGTTGAGTTATTTGTTTTCTTTTTAGCTTCTCATTCTTTTCTTTGTTGGTCTGTTGCATCAGGTGTTCGGTGAATGCAAACTGAACTCTTTGTTTTTTTCTTTTTCATTTTAACGTTGTCATTGTTTTCCTTCCCGAGCAAGTCATTATGTTTTCTGTTTGTAATTTGAGGGGTGAAGGTGCGCACAGGCTTTCTTATTTTTTAGTTCTTTTTGTTTTAACTTTTATCTTTTTCACCTGTTGCCACGCCATTGCTCTGACAGTTTTTTCTTTTATTTGCAATTCATTTTCTTTTTTTTCTTATATTTTAGGGGGGAGTGGAGGAGGAAGGTGAAGATTTGCATGTGTTTCATCTTCTTTGTATCTTATTTTCCTGTGAACTTTGTCTTCTTCCTTTTTCATCTATAAGTACCATGACACTTATTTCTCTGTTTGCTTTTCAGTACATTCTTTATTTTTAGAACGAAGGTGTGAAAGCGTCTCTCCTTTTTATGTGCGTTCTCTCATTGCCTGGCTATTTTTATCTCCTAAGTGCTGTATATTTTTTTCTTTCCGTGCAGTTTCTTTCTTATTTTCTCTTTCATTTCTCCGCCCTGAGCCTCGCGAGTCAAGGTTGTAGTTTAGCGAAGCCTGAAACGTTTCCTGCCGTACACGACCCCGCTGGCAGAGAGAGAGAGAGAGAGAGAGAGAGAGAGAGAGAGAGAGAGAGAGAGAGAGAGAGAGAGAGAGAGAGAGAGAGAGAGAGAGAGAGAGATTTACATAGATTTACATAGAAAATCAGACCACACAGACCCCATGGTCCAGACTTGGTGGTCTGTCCTTAAGCCTAAGTGATTTTACATTAATCAGAAGACTCCAAAACGTTGCATTTCTACTCTAGTTAATATTACGTTGAAGGAAGTGACGGTCGAGCTTATTTTTGAAGGAATCAATCGTGTTGCACTGGACCACTGATGGTGGAAGCTTATTCCATTCTCGCACTACAACGTTGGTGAAGAAAAATTTGGTGTAGTCTGAATTTACTTGTCTACATCTGAGTTTTACGCCATTGTTCCTCGTGCGCAAAGTGTCATCGATCAGAAACAATGTTGATCTGTCTACATTCGTGAAACCATTAAGTATTTTAAAACATTCGATCAGTTTTCCTCGGAGGCGACGTTTCTCAAGAGAGCACATGTTAAGGGTAGAAAGCCTTTCTTCGTAGGATTTGTTGCGCAAGGAAGGGATCATTTTCGTTGCCCGACGCCGAACACCTTCTAATTTAGCTATATCCTTTGCATGGTGGGGAGACCAAAACTGTACCGCATATTCCAAGTGGGGTCTGACTAAACTGTTGTAGAGCGGGAGTATTACATCTTTATTCTTGAATAAAAAGTTCCTTTTAACCCGTCCGCTGCGGGCGACGACACAGTGTCGTCGGTAAACAAATACTCAAAACTGCGGGCGACGCACCGTTTGCGTCGGCAAATTAAAATATTCATAGAATATTCCCAATGCGTTCCCGAGCGCTCAAATTTTGACAGAGTCATCCCTGAAGGCTGCCTGTGCTTTGTGTATGTGGATGCCATCTGGCGAGGCCTATCTCGTGACTCACGCCGCGGGCCACGTGTGACCCAGTGTTGCCAGGTCAGCCAATTTCTGGCTAGATTTAGCCGAATTTTGCTGCATGTAGCCAAAAAAATAATCATCTAGCCGATAGCCAGAAAGATAGCCAAAAACTCAAAAGAAACAGCCAGTTTTTAGCCATTTTCTATCTGGCAGTAATGGTATATATATATATATATATATATCTATATATATATACATATATATATACATATATATATATATATATATATATATATATATATATATATATATATATATTGTTGCGACCCGAAGTTGAGGGAAGCCTAGCCGAGGTGGTTTGGGTATGTGTGTGTGTCAGGCGTGCGAGCGTAGCGTATCTAACGTGCGAGATGCAGTGGGCTGCTGTGAGCAGGGGGGGGGGGGGAGGCCCCTCGCCTCCTCCTCACCGCTCGGCCCGCCAGGGCCGGCACACTCTCAGTCCTCGCCCAAGTCCCAACCACTATTTGAGTCAGGCGTGTCTCCTCGCGCTCCTCAGCCTGTCCCTTGTTTGAGGGGTTTGCCCCTGTTAGATCACTTCTTGACCTGGAGTGGGTCTTTGTCTAGGTTCTGGGACCTTCTGTTGTTTGTAGAGGCTGGAGGAAAGGGACACACTGCCTGTGAAGGGTAGTTGAGGTCGACTCGTAGTGCAGAGTGACGAGCGAGGCTCAGGCTTGCTGCCGACGGTTGGCGGGCAGCAGCGGGGTGAGGTACTAAAACGTTATATACATGCAGTAGACAAAGTAAAACATAAATAGTGACCGATATGGCAACATCATCAGCTGGTATTCACCGCTCACCAGAGTAGGCGTAGAAAAAGCTTTGCTCAGAGACGTTTTCGCTTATAGCACAAAACTTTACATATACAACAGGTACTTAGAACCCATTTTCCTTTGGTTTTGGACCACAAGGATTCCATTTCCGCAATAAAAAAAAATAGCTCAAACCCCGCCGCACTGGCGGTACATGTTTTAAAAAACTATGCCGCAGCGGACGGGTTAATGAAGCCCAACATTCTATTCGCTTTATTTGCTGCATCGATGCATTGCTGTGAGAACTTGAGGTTTGACGCGATTTTGACCCTCAAGTCCTTGACGCATTGAACGCTTTTGAGTTTAAAGCCGCGCATTTCGTAATCGAACTTCTTATTCCTCGTTCCAACTTGAAGGACCTGCGCGCGACCTTCCTTGGGTTCACACGTGACTTTGCCCCGCTGCTGTGTGGTGCCAACTCGCTCTTTCCTCTGTTTTCCTCTGCTTTCGCGGTGTGAGGCGTTCTGTGCTTCTGTGTAACTGCTGCTGTACTGGAGGACTACAAAACCAGGAGGATTACCCTGCCTTCTACTACAGACCGCTAAGTGTTCTGATTTAGTATTTACTTAGATAGTGATCCACAGTTACTCCTAGGACAAGTGTATTAAGCTTCCCACATCTACACTAAATTCAACATTCTTTCACGCCAACCCAGTGCTACACGGTTTTATATTGCTTTTGTGTTTTTTATATTGCTTTTGTGTTTTCTTCTCCTTCTATTATTAGGATACTTTACTGTGCTGTGATAATAGGACTACGTGAATCAGGCGCGCCAAGCTACGTTAATTTCTAAGTCCACACAAAACACTAGATAATCCACTTTCCGCGCAAACCTAGTGAACACAGTTATTATCTTCTTTACATAAGTGATTTCTCAGTATATTAATATTGGCCTATGTTTTGTCTTGGTGGGTAGAAATAACCGCGCCTTTTCACCGAGACACACCCTTTTCCCCAGGAATTGACCTGACTGCGACCTCACAGCAGCTGTGGTTTGTTTTCCTAGATACACATTTTTGACCTGACGACCTCACCGCAGCTGTTGGTTTGTTTTCCTAGATACACATTTTTGACCTGACGACCTCACAGCAGCTGTTGGTTTGTTTTCCTAGATACACATTTTTGACCTGACGACCTCACCGCAGCTGCGTACTTTGTTATCGTCTTAACGCGCCTAATTGTTTCCGTCTTGCCTCGCCCATATCTTCACCATGACGTCCCTCAAGCGTTGTTCTGGGTGTGGCCTTCGCATGGCCAAGCAGTACTTTCTTTCCAAGGACGTTTGTAGGTTCTGCGTTAAGACTCAGAAGGATGATCAGAGGATCATAGAGTTAGAGAATAGGGTTACGACTCTCGCCGCTCAGGTACACTTACTGGTTAGTGCAGCAGCAACAAGCCCCGCCTCCTCCTCCTCCCCTTCCTCTTCCTCTTCTTCCTCGTCCTCCTCCCCCTCCTCTTCCTCTTCTTCCTCGTCCTCCTCCCCTCTAGTATTGTCTTCAACCACACAGCAGCCCCTCCCATCCTCCTCCTCCTCCTCCTCGACCATCTCCGATCTCCCCTTCCCACCCTCCTTCTCCTCATCTTCCTCCTCTTCCTCCTCCTCCTCCTCCTCCTCGCCTTCCTCCTCCGTCCCCCTCTCCCTCTCCCCCCCACCCTCCTCCTCCTCCTCCTCTCCCTCTTCCTCCTCCTTGTCCTCCGCCTCTTCGCTCGTCCCTCCCTCCCACACCTGTCCCTTACCTTCCCATTCCCCCTCTTCCTCCTCCCTCTCCTCGTCCATTCCTCCCTCCACCACCTCCTCTCCCTTTCACCTACTCCTCCTTCCTCCTCCTCCTCCTCCTCCTCCCCTCCCCCCTCCTCCTCCTCCGCCTCAAATTCCTCGCCTTCCCTTCCGTCGCCCCTCTCCCCTCTTCGCGCCCCCTCTCCGCCTCCTCCTCCTCCTCTCCCTCTTCCTCCTCCTTGTCCTCCGCCTCCTCGCTCGTCCCTCCCTCCAACACCTGTCCCTTACCTTCCCTTTCCCCCTCTTCCTCCTCCCTCTCCTCGTCCATTCCTCCCTCCACCACCTCACCCTCCCTTTCTCCTTCTTCCTCTTCCTCCTCCTCCTCCCCCTTTCCACCTTCCACCTCTTCCACAATTTCTCCTCGTTCTTCACAGCAGGTCCCTCCTCCCTTCCGCTCTCCCCTCCCCTTCACCCCACCCCTCCTGGCCCCCTTCCGACCGTCGGGTTCTTGTTGTTGGTGATAGTCAGGTTCGTTATGTTGACAGGTATTTTGCTCCAAGGATAAGAACAGGACGAGGGTGTGTTTCAGGGGCAGGGTGGGCCATATATCAGACAGGATTGAGGCGTGTATGGCAAGCGAGGATCGAACCCCATTGTCTTTCTCAGCTGTGGCGGAAACGACGTTTCTCGTGTGCCAAGCGAGGACCTTCTCAGGCGTTTTAGAGAATTGTTAGGCAGGATACGTGACGCTGGTGGGTCACCAGTAGTGTGGCGTCCTGCCAAGGAGGGCGTTGGCGATGGATGGCTGTCCAGGGCGATAGCAGTGAACAGCAGACTTGCTGAGCACTGCGAGCGCAATGGGTGGCTGTTCGTCGACAATTGGGACCTCTTCTTTGGCAACGACGCCCTCTACGCCCGTGACGGGATACACTTGACGTTCAAGGGTGTTGAGGCTCTCTCAGACTCCTTGAGCGAGCACTTGGTACCCTGAGGATTTTTTAGTATAGGCGAGGGGAGGGTAATGGGAGCAATGGGAGGAGTAATGGGAGGGGACATCTAGCTCATAATATAACCAGGCAGCTTAGAAGTAATTCTAGAGGAGTAACAGAGGACGGGCTAAGAATCTTCTATACTAACAGCAGGAGCCTCAGAAACAAGATAGACTTACTAAGGGGTGAAGCTTGTTCAGAAAATTTTGACATAATAGCGATCACTGAGACATGGATAGACTTTGCTAATAGAAATTTTAGGTCAGAATTTGAAATAACGGGTTATCAGATGTTTCACAAAGACAGAAGGGGCAGAAAGGGAGGTGGAGTTGCGCTATATGTTAAAGACCCAGTTAAATGTTTAGTTAACAACTCAGTCAAAACTAACATGGATTCAGAATCAGTTTGGGTGGACGTTTACAAAGGGAAAGAAAAACTAACTCTAGGAGTTATATACAGGCCACCCAACCTTAACAGGCAGGACACGAGTATATTACTACAGGAGATTGGCAGGGCGAGTATGAGTAGAAATGTCTGCGTAATTGGGGACTTTAATTATAGGAATATAGACTGGGAAGATCTAGTGGGTGACCTGGAAGCCGAGGACTTTCTTGAAGTTATACAAGATAATTTCCTTAAGCAGGTAGTTACTGAGCCTACCAGAGGAGATAACATATTAGACTTAGTCCTAACCAATAATGGGATCTTGCTACGTGAGTTGGAGGTGGGCGGAGAGTTAGGAAATAGTGATCACAGAACGGTTCGTTTTAGGTTAGACTGGACGGTAACCCGCGATCCAAACCCAGTGTTAGTGCCAGATTTTAGAAGAGCAAACTACGAGGGGCTTCGAAGACATCTTGAAGGGGTAAACTGGGATAATTTAGGGATTCATGAGGGCCAGAACTGCGGATTGGAGAGCCAGGAGAACCAGGTAGAAATGTCTTACAATAATTTAGTTAGAGTAATAGTAGAGGGGCAAGAACAGCATATACCACAGCGAACACTTAGAAAAGAAAACAATGATCCTAAGTGGATGACTCGTGGACTAAAACACGAGATTGGGTTAAAGAAGGGAATTTATCAGAAAATAAAGAATGGGGAAACACATCTCAGGGGCCGGTACATCGAACTATCTAGATTAGTTAAGAAAAACACCAGGATAGCAAAAAAGAACTATGAGATCAAAGTAGCAAATGAGGCGAAAAGTAATCCTAAGGGCTTCTTTCAGATGTATAGAACAAAAACACGGAAGAAAATTGGACCGCTGAAATCAAACACAGGGGAGCTAGTAGAAAATTACGAAAATATGAGCACATTGTTGAACGACTACTTCCTTTCAGTATTCACACAGGAGGATCGAACGACTATACCGGAAAGAGTTCAGGTGTACGAGGGCGGGATGGCGATAAATTGAGGGATATAATAATTACCAGGCAAGTAGTTCAGGATGAGATAGATAAGCTTAAGAAGAACAAGTCGCCAGGTCCTGACGGGATATTTCCGAGGGTATTAAAGGAGCTAGGTGATATAATCAGTGACCCACTATCCGACATCTTTAAGATGTCGGTAAATACTAACTATGTGCCGAGCCTATGGAAAGTAGCTAATGTGACGCCGATTTTTAAAAAGGGGACAGGTCAGTTGCTTCAAACTATCGCCCAATTAGCTTAACATCGGTTATAGGGAAGATGCTGGAGTCCATAATAGCCAGGAACATTCAGGAGCATTTAGAGAAACATAGCTTAATTCACGACTCGCAGCATGGGTTCACAAAGGTAGGTCATGCCTCACCAATCTCTTGTCCTTCTACAATAAAGTATTTGAGGCGGTTGACAGAGATGAAAATTATGATGTAATCTATCTTGATTTTAGTAAAGCGTTTGACAAAGTTCCTCACCAACGACTGTTGCTTAAATTACAGGCTCACGGAGTAGAGGGTAAAGGTTTGAACTGGGTCAAGGCGTGGCTTAGCAATAGGAAGCAAAGAGTGCAAATCAATGGTAAAAGATCTGACTGGGGATGTGTTACGAGTGGGGTCCCACAAGGTTCGGTATTAGGTCCACTTTTGTTTATTATTTATATCAATGACTTAGACACAGGAATTAGTAGTGATGTTAGTAAATTTGCAGATGATACCAAGATCGGTAGAGTAATTGAGTCGGATCAGGACGCTAGTATTCTCCAAGGTGAACTCAACAGATTATATGACTGGGCGGATAAATGGCAGATGGAGTTCAATGTAGGGAAGTGCAGTATTCTGAGTGTAGGTAGGAACAACCCCTCACATAACTATTGCTTAAATGACACTCTCATAAGTAGGTCTGGGTGCGAGAGAGATTTAGGGGTCTTAGTGAGCTCTGATCTCCGTCCAAGGGCACAATGCATTCAAGCTAGAAATCGAGCTAATAGGGTACTGGGATTTATTTCAAGGAGCGTAAGCAACAGAAGCCCCGAAGTCTTCCTCAAACTATATTTAGCATTAGTTAGACCTCATCTTGACTATGCGGTTCAGTTCTGGTCACCCTACTATAGAATGGATATCAAAATGTTAGAATCGGTGCAGAGGAGGATGACTAAGATGATTCAGGGGTTGAGAAACTTGCCATACGAGGAAAGACTCAAACAGTTAAACTTGCATTCTCTAGAAAGGCGAAGGGTGCGTGGAGACATGATCGAGGTTTATAAATGGATGAAGGGCTTTAATAAGGGAGACATTCATAAGGTTTTGTTGGTAAGAGAACCGGGTAGGACACGAAGTAACGGGTTTAAACTGGATAAATTCAGATTCAACAGGGACATAGGCAAAAATTGGTTTACTAATAGGGTGGTGGATGAGTGGAATAGGCTTAGCAGTCATGTGGTGAGTGCCAATACAATTGTCACATTAAAAAATAGACTAGATAAATTCATGGACAGCGATATTAGGTGGGGTTAGATACACGGGAGCTTAGGGTCAAAGGAGCTGCCTCGTACAGGCCTACCGGCCTCTTGCAGACTCCTGCGTTCTTATGTTCTTATGTTCTTACTTGTCTACGTTAAAGGGCATCTCCCATCTATCCGACCAAGCTGAAATTTTGTGCAAATCCTCTTGGAGGCTTTGCCTGTCTTCGTCAGTGAGAACCGAGTTACCAATCTTTGTGTCGTCTGCAAATTTACTGATGCGGTTATTGAGTCCAACATCCACGTCGTTGATGTAAATAATGAAGAGCACTGGGCCAAGAACCGAGCCCTGAGGGACGCCACTAGTGACCGGCGCCCACTCTGAGTTAAATCCGTCAATCACTACTCTTTGTTGTCTGTTGCTCAACCAATTCGCGATCCATTGGTTTACTTGACCGTCAATACCTATTTGCTTTAATTTGTAAAGTAATTTATGATGCGGGACTGTATCAAACGCTTTCTGGAAATCAAGATAGACTACGTCCAGTGATTTGGTTACGTCATAAACAGTGAAGAGGTCGTTATAAAAGGTTAATAGGTTTGATAGGCAGGATCTTTTATTTCGGAAAGCATGTTGTGAGTCCCCAATTAATGAGTGGCTTTCAAGGTAATTCACAATTTTGTCTCTAATTATGCTCTCAAGTAGCTTACCTACAACCGAGGTTAGACTAATGGGCCTGTAATTACCTGGTACTTTTTTGTCTCCTTTCTTAAAAATCGGTGTCACGTTAGCCTTTTTCCAATCTGAAGGGACGATGCCTTGTTGCAAGAACATATTGAATACGGTTGTGAGGGAGGAGAGTATTTCGCTCTTTGTTTCTTTCAGCAGAGTTGGATATACTTTGTTCAGGTCCAGGACTTTTATTTGTTTTAAGTGATTTGAGGGCTTTGAGGACTTCATCGGATTTTATTTCAAAGTTAGACAATGCATGCTCGGGATTTACATTAGTACTGGTGTTGGTGGTGGTGGTGGGAGGACTGTTATTATTAAACACCGAGGAAAAGTAATTGTTTAATAGGTTTGCAACGTGTTGGCTGTCAGTCACTAGTGCACCGTCGCTGTTTGTTAAAGGTCCAGTTCCACTTCTGATCGCCTTTCTGTTGTTTATGTAACTGAAGAAGGATTTCGGATTATTTTTACAGTTGGCTGCAATATTTTCTTCATATCTACGCTTTGCCTGACGCACTAATCTGTTTACTCGTCGCCTGGCATCATTGTAAAGTCTAATGTTTTCGGGCGTGCTTTGCTCTTTCTTTAACCTGTCAGACAATTTTCTCTCCTTGACTGAGTGTTTAATTTCGCTATTAAACCAAGGTGGACTTTTATTAGTGTTAATTCGCTTCTCGCATAAGGGGACAAATGTGTCCTGCTGAGTGAGTAAGTGATCTTTAAAGCTTAGCCAGGCGTCCTCTACATTGCCGTCATCTGATAGTTGCATATCTATTAGTTTTCGTCGGATTTCTACGAAGTTGGCTCTTTTGAAATTGGGCACCTTTACTTTATTTTCAGTCACCGATGTTTGAGCTCTAATGTCAACGCGCACTAGTTTATGATCGCAGGAACCGAGGTGTTCTCCTACCGTGACATTACTGACTAGGTTATCTTGTGTCGCTATAACAAGGTCAAGTATGTTATTTTGTCGAGTTGGTTCAGAAACCATTTGGCTTAGATAATTTTCCTCTAGAAATTCGATCATTCTATGGGACTCACCTTCTGTACCCGACAGTGTCGCCCAGTCGATAAGGGGGAGGTTAAAGTCTCCTAGTATCAGAGAGTCGCTGTTATTAAGTGATTGCCTTAAGACGCTGTACATTTCAAGATCGGCATCGAGTGATTGCCCCGGAGACCTGTAAGTGACAGATATATTTAAATTGACTTTTGCAGTGTTTACTCGCACGCACAAATGTTCAACGTTACTGTTTCTTGGTGTTTTGTCAGTGGGTTGCAAGTAGCTTTTGACAAAAAGGGCGACACCACCCCCTCTACAGTTTACACGAGAGAGAGAGACGGCCAGAAAGGCAAATGCAGATATAGAGACAGACGGACAGCCTAATACACAAAAAGCCAAATGCAGATTGATTCATAGGTAGACAGACAGACAGACAGATAGGCAGACACGCTGACAGATGAGCAGAAAAAATAGGGAGAGACATAAATAAGCTTCATATAGACAGACAGACAAACTGAACGACTGACCGGCTGATTGCTTGACTAAGAGACTAACGAAGCAGCGAACAGTGAGACGAGAATGTTTTAAAACGGAGCGGAAGAAATAAAACGAATTGAAAAACACCTGAAAGGAAAGAGATGAGCGCTGGATGACTACCAAAGTGACACACACACACACACACACACACACACACACACACACACACACACACACACACACACACACACACACACACACACACAGATACAAAAAGAAAGAGAAAGAGATACAGAAAACATGATCTGGGTTTCCTCTCCTTCCTTCCTTCCTTCCTTCCTTCCTTCCTTCCTTCCTTCCTTTCCTTCCTTCCTTCCTTCCTTCCTTCCTTCCTTCCTTCCTTCCTTTAATTCCTTCCTTCCTTCCTTCCTTCCTTCCTTCCTTCCTTCCTTCCTTCCTTCCTTCCTTTAATTCCTTCCTTCCTTCCTTCCTTCCTTCCTTCCTTCCTTTCTTCCTTCCCGCGTCAGGAGGAAATAAATAACTCGAGGTACAAATCTTTGCCTATCTCGTAAACACCTCACACTTCCTCTTGACTCGCTTGCCTCAGCCTCAACCCCCCCACCTCTCTCTCTCTCTCTCTCTCTCTCTCTCTCTCTCTCTCTCTCTCTCTCTCTCTCTCTCTCTCTCTCTCTCTCTCTCTCTCTCTCTCTCTCTCTCTCTCTCTCTCTCTCTCTCTCTCTCTCTCTCTCTCTCTCTCTCTCTCTCTCTCTCTCTCTCTCTCTCTCTCTCTCTCTCTCTCTCTCTCTCTCTCTCTCGTTTGTTTCCATATCTTTATTTGACTTCCTTAATCTCTTTACTTACTTCCTGGTGTTCTTTCCCTTTTTTCTCTTTCTCTTCCTCTGTCTGCATTCCTCTTCGTCTCTTCTCTCATCCTTCTCTTATTTATGAATCGTTCCGTCCTTTTGTCTCTTTAACAGTTCGTAATTTACCTTCCAGCAGCATCTTCATCTCTTTGTTTTCTTCTTCTTTTTTTTATTTCTTAGTTCATTTCTCTATTCGTCCATGCTTTATCTCCTTCCCCTATTTCCTCTCCTTTCTCTCTTCGTTTTCTTCTCTCTTGATATCTTATTTTTTTCCTTCCCCTTTCTCCTATTCTTTCTCTATTCTTTCACTCACCTTTCCTTCTACTTCTTATACCATTCGTACACTCCATCCTCTTACTTTCCTCCCTTTCTCCTTCCCCATCTTTTACTCTTTCTCCCCCTCCCTCTCCCCATTCCTCCCTCCCACACTCATCTACCACATCTTCCACGTTTTATCCCTCCAACTCCACCACTCTTTACCCCTTCCTCTTCCTCTTACACTCTATCCTCTTCTTCTCCTTCGTTTCCTTCCACTCACGTTTTCTACTTCGTCATCACAGCCTTCTTCCTCCTCCTCTGCTCTTTCTTCCTTCTCACCTTCAACATTCTCTGCTCACCTTTCCCACCTCTCCCTTTCCCTCCTCCCTTCTCCACCCCCTTTCCTTTTCCTCTTCCTCCTCTCCTTCACATCTCTTTCCGCATGTTACTCCTGCTACTTCCGCATCACTCCCTTCCTCCTCCTCTTGTTCTCTTCCTCCTCGTCCTCAACACTTTCTGCATCACCCTTTCCCCTCCTTCCTCTCCCTCCCTCCCTCCCTCTCTCCCTTCCTCCTCTTTCCCTCTGTCTTAATAGGCCAGCCAGGGCTGATGGAAAAAAAATAATAATCTCTCCCTCCCCCATTCTCCCTTTATGAGTGACTAGACAGGAGGATGATAGTAATTTTCGCATTCAGTGCAGGCCGCGGCCCGAGCCAGACGCCAAGTGCTGGAAGTCGACGTTTGGGCCGCCATTACTGTTGCCTTTCTGCAGATCAAGGCTTTGGGAGGGAAGGATATATGTTTGTGATCTCTTGTATATGGAGTGCCCGAACCATCCTAGTACCCGAAAGAAGAAGGACTGGAAAGTATGTGACCATTTATGTTTTCTTTTCATCCATCTCTTCCACCTTTCATATATATATATATATATATATATATATATATATATATATATATATATATATATATATATATATATATATATATATATATATATATATATATATATATATATATATATATATATATATATATATATATATATATATATATATATATATATATATATATATATATATATATATATATATATATATATATATATATATATATATATATATATATATATATATATATATATATATATATATATATATATATATATATATATATATATATATATATATATATATATATATATATATATACATATATATATATATATATATATATATATATATATATATATATATATATGTGTGTGTGTGTGTGTGTGTGTGTGTGACCCTTCGTATATGTAGAACCCCGTTCTCCTCCTACCACAAGAACGAAGAAGGGCTGAAAATACTGTGCAACCCTTTATAATTATTATCTCTTCCTCCATCTCTTTAAAAGGACAATTGTTCCAATAGCGGATGACTCGGTTTGAGAAGAGTCTCCAATGTCTGTGCTACATCGCCTAGCTGGAATGGGTACACCGTTGTTTCTAGTTCTTGAGTTGGTTTGCTATTCAAAGAACTGATCGACTTCGGTAGAATTGGGAGGGGAAGGGAAGGAAGGGAGTATTAGAAAAAGGGAAGGGGAAGGGGAGAGGAGAAGGGAGTTAAGGGCGAGATAAAAGAGAGGGGAAGAGAAAAGTATGAATTATTTTGCTGAGAGGAGGGTGATGGGATGTACCGAATGGGTGAGGGAAGAAGGGGAGAGAAGAGAGAGGCAGTGAGAGGGATTGAGATAGAGATAAGAGAGAAGACAGGGAGAGAAAAGGGATCATGAAAGAGAGTAATGGAGAGAGAGGGAGATGTGGTATGGGCGAAGGGGAATGGAAGTTGGGAGATGAGAGAGACAGTGAGAGGGGAGGAACAGAAAAGGGATCATGGAGGAGAGTAAGAGGGAGAGAGAGAGGATTGATTGGGGGGAAGGGAAAGGAAGAGGGGACAGGGGGGGGGAAGTGTGGGAGAAGGGAAGGGGGGAAGAAAGAAGGGACAGGGGCAGTGGGGGAGGGTTGGTAAGGGTATAAAGGAGGGATAGAGTCGACAGGGAGAGAGGAAAAGATGTGGTAGGGGGCAGGGGAAAGAAAAGGGGACAGGGGAGGGGGGGAGGGGGTATGAACTCCCTCGAAAGTGTCTAAACAGTGAAATACGGTCATGGCATTACAAGCGTGACAGTAGAAGCGGCGATAGCGGTGAATCAGTGTGTGTGTGTGTGTGTGTGTGTGTGTGTGTGTGTGTGTCTCAGAGGTGGGCGCGGTACTGAAATATCAGTAGTGAGGTTGCGGTAGTACGGTTCTGAAATATCAGTAGTGAGGTTGCGGTAGTGCGGTACTGAAATATCAGTAGTGAGGTTGCGGTAGTGCGGTACTGAAATATCAGTAGTAAGGTTGCGGTAGTGCGGTACTGAAATATCAGTAGTGAGGTTGCGGTAGTGCGGTACTTTTTCCGGAGTAGTGCGGTTGCGATAGTGCAGTCCCATAATTTTCTTTTACAGTGCGGAACGCGGTGTGCGGTACTGCGGTAGTCAAAATATAAAAAAAATACTTCAGTGCCTATCCTTGCTATCCAAACAAAGGAAGCATGCTTAAAATAGTACAATTGCCTTAATTTACAATAGATTTTCCCAAAATAAAGGCAATAGTAAATCAAACAGCTACAAATGCACTTTTGGAATCAATTTATTTAACATTTATCATATTTTATATATAATAGAAAAAATATTCTCCAGTTTCCTCAGACCTCAGCACTCCTCCTCACTGGTTCTGACGACTGATACCGATTGACTGATTGAGTCCGATTCACTGTAAAAAAAAAAAAAAAATTCTGTGAGCATGCCTCGCTGCAAATGTCGTCTTCGATAGTTTTCAAAGTACCGCAAAAAAGTACCACAGGATTTTTAGTGCGATCCGCAGTAGTGCAGTATTTTCAGAAATTTTGCGGTAGTGCGGTAGTGCGGTATTTTTTTGTGATGCGGTACTACCGCACTACCGCACTAAGTACCACACTTCCCCACCTCTGGTGTGTGTGTGTGTGTGTGTGTGTGTGTGTGTGTGTGTTATTCGCCTTCACCCTGTTTTCCACACAAACCTCCCTTGCACATCAACACGTTCATTGGCGGTTGTGATGGAAGGAATTTGTTGATTTTTTCTTCATATTGATATTACTTATTGATACTTATTAATGTCCTAAATTATTACTGTTCTAGATCATGTTCTTTCGTCGTCATTTCATATTATTGTTATTCACGGGTGTTAAAAGCGGTGTTCTTGTGCATGTGCTTTTTAATGTTTATTGTTACTGTTTTTTTTATTGATAGCATTAAGCCGTAATTGAGTGTTGGCTTTGTTTATGGTTTCTTTGTCACGTTTCTCACACAGCAGAAAAAAAGTTCCCACACATTCAAATAAGTTCCCACACATTCAGAAAAAAATTCCACGGTAATCGCCACATTTACACAGGTGTTTTGCTTTTTCGGGCAGCATGTAGAAACTTCTTAAGAACATAAGAACATAAGAACGCAGGAGTCTGCAAGAGGCCGGTAGGCCTGTACGAGGCAGCTCCTTTGACCCTAAGCTCCCGTGTATCTAACCCCACCTAATATCGCTGTCCATGAATTTATCTAGTCTATTTTTGAATGTGACAATTGTATTGGCACTCACCACATGACTGCTAAGCCTATTCCACTCATCCACCACCCTGTTAGTAAACCAATTTTTGCCTATGTCCCTGTTGAATCTGAATTTATCCAGTTTAAACCCATTACTTCGTGTCCTACCCGGTTCTCTTACCAACAAAACCTTATGAATGTCTCCCTTATTAAAGCCCTTCATCCATTTATAAACCTCGATCATGTCTCCACGCACCCTTCGCCTTTCTAGAGAATGCTTATATGGTGAATATGAATAAAAGTTGATGTAGAAATTACATATAATGATAACTGGCAAGTTAGTGTAAAATGACGACTAGTGAATAATAGTGGAAGTGAATGAATGTGATGCTAGTAGTGGTGTTACTAATGGTGATGATGGTGACACGTATGATAGGTGATGCGGTGCTAATAATGAGGTGAGTAATGCGTGGCGGTGATGGTGTAGGTAGTGGTTAGTGAAGTAATGATTAGTAGGGAAGGTAATGGTGATGCCTGCTAAAGCGAACCATAGCTAAATACGATAAATGAAACAGACAATTGCATTAATCACTAAAGAGAGAGAGAGAGAGAGAGAGAGAGAGAGACGAGCACTCAACCTTAAAAGTAAGAAATAAAAGTTACATATGAAATGCGCAGGTGTGTGTGTGTGTGGGGGGGCAGGTGTGTAATAATAATAATAATAATAATAAATGGTTTATTCATTTGTAGGCAGCCATAAGGCTGAAAAGACACAAAAATACCATACAATGAGTTTCATGTGGTGAGTAATGGGGGAAGTGGGGAAGGGTGATGTGTGTGTGTGTGTGTGTGTGTGTGTGTGTGTGTGTGTGTGTGTGTGTGTGTGTGTGTGTGTGTGTTGGGGTGGAGGGGTCATGTGATCATGGAGGTGTTAATGACCCTCACAAGCGTCGGTATCGCACTAAGCCGATATCTGTCCGTGCGAGTTTTGACCGAGACGAGAATATTGTGGTGTCTTGTGGGTCTAGTGGGGGGAGGGAGAGCGGGTGGGAGTAGATCTCTATGACGGGGGTTGTGGAGGAGGGACTTGCCGAATTTGGTCAGGTCTGTCTGGTATCGGTCCTGTAGGGAGGGCATATTCAGCAGGGTGAGTGCATGCTCGTAGTTATTGTAAGAACTGCCCAGAATCTGTCTGCAAGCACGCTTTTGCACTCTCTAATTGGCGTTGCTGGGTCTTGTTGATGAAGGAAGCCCAAGCAGGAGAGGCATAGAGGAGTCTGGGAAGGATGAAGGTGGTGTATAGGTCCTTGAGCGTCCTTTGGGGGTCTCCCAGTGCCTTCATGCGCCTCAGCATGAAAAGTTTGTAGGAAGCCGCCCTGATGATGGTGGTGACGTGCCTGCCCCAGCTCAGCTTGCTGTCCAGGGTGACTCGAAGTAGTTTAGTGGATTCAACCACCTGCAGCTGGTGAGGGCCAACCTCCAGGGCTGGCGGTGGGATGGCAGTGGTGGAGGTGTGAAAATGCATCACCACCGTCTTGTTGGTGTTGATGGTGACGTGGTTATCTTGCGTCCAGCTCTGCAGTCGGTCCAGAATGTGTTGTGGGGGCGTGTGTGTGTGTGTGTGTGTGTGTGTGTGTGTGTGTGTGTGTGTGTGTGTGTGTGTGTGTGTGTGTGTGTGTGTGTGTGTGTGTGTGTGTGTGTGTGTGTGTGTGTAATAAATAATAATAATAAACGGTTTATTTAGTTGCGGCAGCCAGGCTGAAAATTTACATGTTATAAATACAATATTTTCTTCGCTAATGAAACAAGTACAAAAATAAGAGGGACGGGGAATGGGGGGCTGATATGTGTGGGGGGGTAGGGGCGACGGAGCTTTTAGTGGGGTAGGAGGGGCGATGGGTGGGGAGAGTGCAGTGCGGTGGTGCCGAGAGGGGGGGAAGGTGCGGTCTCTTCAGATGACGGTGAGGTCAGGTCACGTGTTAATCCTCAGGTCAGACGCTGGATTCAGGTGACAGAAGCTGGTGGTGGTGCAGGTGGGCAGTTAATGGGGGTGGGTCACTCAGGTATACCCAGGCTTAGTAGGGAGGTGCTAAGCTCCTGGGGCGGCGAGACACAGGTGGTGGGTGCTGCCCGGCTGGTAGATGTAGTCGTGGGAACAAGTGCACAGTGTTGATATAGTTGCTGTACATCTTGCTCCGAACCTGAGTGACGAGGCTGCCACACTGCCTGCCACCTGAACTGACCTTCCCCTGCTGCTGGGTGACCGAGATGGTATCCTTCGGAGCTTGAGGGTGTCGGCGGGGACGCGGTGGGTGACGAGGCTTTGGCGACACACAGCTCACTGCCCTTCCAGCACCACTAACACACTGCACTCACTGTATGCCTATACGTTATAACATTTCACAAAAAAGTTCTTTGGAGTAATGAATTGCTAGAATGTATGAGAATGGGCGGGGGATGGGGAGCGAAGGAAAAGGAAAAGGGTCAAGAGGCTGACCCTGTGGCTGCTACGGGGAGCGCCATGTGACACGTCTTGACCCCGTGAGGGTCAGGAGGTGTGTGTGTATGTGTGTGTGTGTGTGTGTGTGTGTGTGTGTGTGTGTGTGTGTGTGTGTGTGTGTGTGTAATAATAATAATAATAATAATAATAATAACAAATGGTTTATTCATTTGTAGGCAGCCATAAAGCTGAAAATACACAAAAAATACAATACAATGAGATTCATGTGATGAGTAAAGGGGGAACTGGGGAAGGGTGATTGTGTGTGTGTGTGTGTGTGTGTGTGTGTGTGTGTGTGTGTGTGTGTGTGTGTGTGTTGGGGTGGAGGGGTCATGTGATCATGGAAGTGTTAATGACCCTCACAAGCGTCGGTATCGCACTATAGCCAATATCTGTCCGTGCGAGTTTTGACCGGGACAAGAATATTGTGGTCGTGTGGGTCTGGTGGGAGTCGGGGCCGCTTTCACAGTCGTCTGGTACGCACTCTAACCAAAGGCCCTACCATCCTGGTAAAAGGCATTACCATCGCCTCGATCCGCTTTCACAGTCGCTGTTTTCGTGGTATCGGCGACTACCAGCTTGGTAACGATCATGACAAGACAAAGGCGCGTGATTCCGCAATGTTGGTATGCCGGAGCGGCGGGAAATATCAACATTACATTAGCTGAGCGGAGGATTATGAAGGAGTAATATGAAAAATAAACGTACAAAAAGTAAACGTGAAGAATATATATTTAGAGTAATTCTGAAAAATAGATATGATGAAAGAATGTGGAGTGTCTCGCTGATACACCGCTCAAATCTGCTGAAAGTCTAATATTTCCTAGGCGGAAAGGTGAAATAATGGTTAGAAGTATTAGTTAAAGTTTTCTTATATTAGCAGATGTCAGCAAGACACTATTCACCTATATCAATTACATTTATTCATTATTCACACTTATTTATCAGAGTTCACATTTATTCTTTACTTAATAGGGCTGATTTCGTTATATATATGCCCTATGCATACATATTTGGCTAACTAGAAAAATACGAGTTTGACAAAGCAGGCATAACAGGTGATTAATGGTGACAGGTATTAAACTCCTTCCTTCTTTAATTGTTGTGTACTTTTGCAACAATAAACCATCAATCAATCAAATTGAAATTCTCACCAGGACGTTTACTGGTCAGCAGGTGAAGTGAGTTCATGTCATTCAAATTTTTCTACATTTTTTTCTTATATTACCATTGAATCCTTGCAACGTGTTGCTGTATTGTTTAATACTTTTTCACAATTATTTAAAGAAATAATATAACCATTTGAGAGCAAGAATTTGTATTATTTACTAATTAATGTCATTGGTAAGTTCCATTGGGGAACCCCCGCGGCTACCAGAGCTCCGTTACCAGAGGTTCCAATCTCTGATACTGATGCAAACAAACAGCGCCGCGAAAGACGACTGTGAAAGCGGATTTCTTGCTGGTAGCGGCGATCGCCGCTCAATGGTAACGATCAACACAAACAAACGTGATTGTGAAAGCGGCCCTCGATCTCTATGGCGGGGGTTTTGGAGGAGGGACTTGCCGAATTTGGTTAGGTTCGTCTGGTATCGGTGTAATAATAATAATAATAATAATAATAATAATAATAATAATAATAATAATAATAATAATAAATGGTTTATTCATTTGTAGGCAGCCATAAGGCTGAAAATACACAAAAATACCATACAATGAGTAATGTGGTGAGTAATGGGGGAAGTGGGGAAGGGTGATGTGTGTGTGTGTGTGTGTGTGTGTGTGTGTGTGTGTGTGTGTGTGTGTGTTTGTGTGTGTGTGTGTGTGTAGGAGTGGAGGGGTCATGTGATCATGGAGGTGTTAATGACCCTCACAAGTGTCGGTATCACACTAAGCCGATACCTGTCCGTGCGTGTGTGTGTGTGTGTATGTGTGTGTGTGAGCCTCCATCCGGAAGGGAGTTACGATGGGAACAATAGGTTAGATTGTTCGCATTGCAATTCATCGGCCCCTGCCGGAACGCCGATGACTGTGGCACTCAACCATATCTTTTACTATACTACAGATAAATAATACAAAAAACTAAAGAATTATACATAAGAATAACAAAATATAGGACGAGTTGGGTCTTATGTGGGGCGCTGCAGGCATAGCGCTGCTGCGTTCCGCAGATCACTGCGAGACTGACCCGCTGCCGCAGCCACTCTGTTTTCCCGCTTTCCCCGTCCTCTCTCGGATGCGCCTGCCGAGGTCTTGATGAGGTCGCTGAAGGCGGGACCGAGGACTCGGTCGTCTCCACCGTCAGCGGCATGAAGTCATACCGCGGACCGAGGTCGGCGTAGCGCTGCCGTTTCCGGGCCTCGGCGGAGCGTGCGGCAGCGCCTGCGGTTGTGGCGCAGTCGATGAGGTGGGTGCTGCCGAAGGTGTTCACGCAGGTGGCGTCCCACGCTGGCATCTTGCCCTGCGTGAATGGGTAAATAGTGATGCCGTCAGGACGGCGTCCATCGCCGCAGTCTGACCCGCGGCTCGAGGATAACCGCCACACCGGCAGATGACAGTGCCCTGTACACCACATCGTTGAGGGCTGCGTGGCGGGGCAGGCGACCGGGGTCTCTCTTGCAGGACAGGTTGTGGTGTCCCAGCCTGTCCGCCATGGCTCCGCAGCGACAACGGTGGGGCTGCTGTGTGTTGACTCCCAGTCGCAGGGCTACTCCTGTCCGGACCGCCTCGTCGGGAGGAGAAGCCCGAGTCTCTCGACAGGAAGGGCCGAGCCAGGCGCCGCTGTGAGGCCCGGGCAGCAAGGAGCCGCGCTCTGTCAACCTGGTTAGCGTGGGACAGAAGATTGGATAGGCGGTGTTCGGAGGCTGCCTCGTCAAGGTGGCGCTGCTGTAAGGGCTCTTCAGGGTTGAAGGTGGGACATTGCGTAGCCGTAAAGGCGTCGATGGCGGATGCTAGGGGGGCCGGTCTGTCGCCGGTGGGGCGGCGGTTGATTGTACAGACCAGGTCTCGCGTAGCATCAACAGACGCAATGGCGAGCAGCGCCACGTCAGCCAACCGTCTGAGGCCCAATCCTCCAAGCCGAAGTGGGAGAGAGGCTTGGGTCCAGGCCATGTCGTCGAGGGCCACGTTGCAGCTACGTGATGTGGCATCCCATAGCTGCTGATCTATGACCCTAAGGTCATCCTGCCAGATATACCGGTGCCACACGCATGAGGTGGGTGGCTCGCGGCACAGAAGCATACCTGGTCAGGAAGAACAAAGCCATATGGCTACTGATAAGGCTAGTTCTATGACTGAGGGTCTCAGTCAGGCGTTTGATGTTGTCCAGCGCTTCGCCAGCGGAGTCTGGGTGAATGGGGCTCAAGAAGAGAGAGGCTGTTGATAGGTGTGGATCGGGCTCTGTTTAAAAAAGCGTCGAAGGTGGTGAGGCCTCCAGCGTTGTCGTTGCTGGTACTTGGGGCAACGTCGCCGATAATGCCAGTACCAGCGTTGTCTCCCAGGGTCCAAGGTGAGTGACCTCACACTTCAGTGGGTTGACCTCCAACCCAATGGCGCGGAATGCTGGAATTATTCGTTGCAAATCGGCCGCAACTCTGGCTACAGGTCCAGCGAGCGTGCCATCGTCGAGATACCAGACGCTTAGTGGAGAGCCAAGAGACTGTATGATGGGGTCCACCGCCACCAGGGCGAATAGTAGCGGTCCCAAGGGTCACCCTGCTGCACCCCGCGGCAGGATGGGATGCAGGTTGTTCCAAAATGGAGGGGTGACGGCTGGGAATAAGCTTGAGTCACCAATGGCGCTGTCATGGGAAAGCGTCTGAACACTTCACGCAGTACTGCAGACCTGTGTATCGTGTTGAAGGCGTTGGCGACATCCAGCTTGATGATGACGGCGTCGGTTTGCTGAGCGTGTGTCGGCGAACTCACGCACCGCATGAACGGCCGCCTCGCAGCCCAGGCGCGTTCCCACTCCCAGCTGGGCAGGACACAGCTCAGGTGAGAGGGCACAGGACATACGTTTGGAGAGGAGTTTGCTGGCTAGACGACGATAAATTGTGCCAACTGCAATGGGCCGCAAGCTACCATCCTTTTTCCTTAAGGCAAAGAGGTTGGCACTGAAGAAGGCTTGCCTTGCGGGTTCAGGTATGTT
Source organism: Eriocheir sinensis (assembly GCF_024679095.1). Lineage (NCBI taxonomy): Eukaryota > Metazoa > Arthropoda > Malacostraca > Decapoda > Varunidae > Eriocheir > Eriocheir sinensis. The sequence goes on from NW_026112131.1 coordinate 55,509, forward strand.
TCCTGCTAGGGCGGCATTGCAGAGCTCGGTGATCGCCCCTAGAAGCCTTTGTCCTGCTTCGGTTGTGTTTTTCGTTACAAGTTGCTGTAGGTGCATGGGCCGGATGCCGTCTAGGCCGGCAGCAGAGCCTGGGGAGAAGGCGTGGATGGCAGCCAGCACGTCCTCTTTAGACACCTCGAGGTGGCCAGGGTCTGTGTCGGATAGCTGGGGCAGTGGCTCGTCGCTGTCGCCCGGTGGGTGTTTGGTCTGGAGGGCGGTTAGAGTGTCCACACCAGGGGGTGCGGCGTTGTCTGAGGTGGTGAGGAGTCGAAGGGCAGCCCGTATATCTCCGTCGGCGCACTTTCTGGTGACGCGCCTTGCCAAGGCTTCATCGGTGTCGGTTTCAGTGGAGCCGGATGGTCTTAGAGCTCTCCGTTGTTCGAGTGTCGGTGTCGCGGGGGTAGAGGTGCATGCGAGGGGACTATGGTAGGCATATGAGAAAAGGCGCCACCATGCTGTAGGCGTGTGCTGCTCAAGGGCTGCTGTGATGGCGCTGGCCAAGCCGGAGGCAACGCGGTGTCGCTGGCCGCGTGGAACATGTCGCAGAATGCCTTTAGTGGCTTTGAGGTTGGCTAATGTGGCCCGCCATGTCCAGGGCGGTGTCGCTGAGGCGACGGCCTGTATGTCATCAGCTGCGCCCTCAAAGGCAGCGGAACGCAGGCAACCGTCGCAGTGCCAGGTGGGCAGCTGTTCAGCCTGGCGTCGGTGATACCCACGCAGGTCAAATGTGAGGCGCGACTGCATACTGCGCACACAATTGTGTGCTTGGCACGATTGATCTGGTTGCAGGCGGCGCAAACCTCGTCGTCGTCGGCATCTTGACTTGAGGACCCAGGGTTGTCGATGCGCAAGCCTGCGTCGATGCAGCGCCTCAGACGACATGATACGCAAGAGTTGCGACTATTGCGTATGACACGGCAATTACCACTGCGTGAGCAAGGCGGGGCTGGTTGGTTGGCAAGGCTGTGTCTCCGGAAAAACTCCCGGCATGATCGGCATGTAGGGACGCCGTTTCTTGGAGTGGGTGTGGGGCCGACTTCGCACACTACACATGAGGACTGTTGGCTACCTGGAGTAGGCATCGTGAGATGAGCGCAGGAGGAACATAATAGTATGGCCGTTAGGGATATGAGCCCGGCCTCTGGATGTGTGTGTGTGTGTGTGTGTGAGAGAGAGAGAGAGAGAGAGAGAGAGAGGGTGGGTGTGTATGTGTGAATGCTTGCGCGCGCGCGCGTGTGTGTGTCTGTGTGTGTGTGTGTGTGTGTGTGTGTGTGTGTGTGTGTGTGGGTGTGTAGGTGTATGTGTGTGTGTGGGGGGGGGGGGGGTGAGAGGAGGGACGGGTAGTAAGTGAGGTGATGAGAAGATAGGCAGAGGTGTTAGCTGGGGAAGGGCTGGGGAGGAAAAAGGGTGTGGCAGGTGAGGCTTACCGTAGCAGGTGTGCGGGTGATGAGACTAGGATTAGTGTCAGAAATGAGGGGAGTGGGGGAGGGAGGCGGAGTGCCCGGATGCTAAGTGGGAGGAAGGGCTAAGGGAACAGAAGGTAGGAGTGGCCGTGGGTCTGTGGGTGTGCGTGGGTGGGTGTGGCGTTGTTGGTGTTGTGTGTGAGAGAGAGAGTGTGTGTGTGTGAGAGAGAGAGAGAGATGGGGAGGCGGGGTCATGACAAGGAGGAGGAATTCCGCTGCGCGGCAGAGAATCCCTCCCAGGAGTAGCCTAAGTGGAGTTCCCCGGGGGATTTCCTTGCTACTCACGTCAGGGAGTGGCCGCCACGTGGGGCGCGCGCGATGAAAGGCCGAGGGAGCGGCACGCCTGAGCTGAAGCGGCTCCCAGGGAAACGGGCGTCGCGGTGGGCTGGATGCGGGCTCCGGCGCCTACAATAGCCTACTATGGCCCACGGCGGCGAGGGCGTCGGTGAGGGGGGGAGACACCATGGAGACACGAAGTCGTAGAGGCCGCTTACAGCAGCAAGGCGTAGCGGCACACAATGCCCGTTGACACAGAGGATGTCCACGGCGACTCGGGAGTCAAGGTGAGGGGACGGCAGCCGACACTAATGCACTACCTGTGGCCGTAAAAGCGTCGAGAGCAACACGGGCGTCGAAGCGAGGGCACGGCTCCGCAAGCTAACACACTGCCCGTAACCGCAGAGGACGACCACAGCAACACGGGCGTCGAGGTGAAGGGGTGGCTGCACTCACTAGCACATTACCGGTGGCCGCGGAGGACGCCCATAGCAACACGGCCGTCGAGGTGAAGGGGTGGCTGCACTCACAAGCACATTACCAGTGGCCGCAGAGGATGCCCACAGCAACACGGGCGTCGAGGTGATGGGGCGGCTGCACTCGCAAGCACATCACCAGTAGCCGCCAAGGACGTCCACGGCGACACGGGCCTCGAGGAGGGACGGGGCTGACACCAACGCAATACCTGCAGCCACGGTGAACAGCTACAGCAAAACGGGCGTCAGTGGCGTAACCGCAGAGGAATCCCACAAAACAGCGGGCGACGAGGTGAGGGTGGCCACGCTGGGCCTGTAGGTCAGCTCGGCCTGACCTGGCCCGAGGGAGCGAGAGCACAGGTCGACACGTGTGACCCGGACGACTGCTCGTGTGTGTGTGTGTGTGTGTGTGTGTGTGTATATATATGTGTGTGTGTGTGTGTGTGTGTGTGTGTGTGTATATATATATATGTGTGTGTGTGTGTGTGTGTGTGTGTGTGTGTGTGTGTGTGTGTGTGTGTGTGTGTGTGTGTGTGTGTGTGTGTGTGTGTGTGTGTGTGTGTGTGTGTGTGTGTGTGTGTGTGTGTGTGTGTGTGTGTGTGTGTGTGTGTATGTGTGTGTGTGTGTGTGTGTGTGTGTGTGTGTGTGTGTGTGTGTATGTGTGTGTGTGTGTGTGTGTGTGTGTGTGTGTGTGTGTGTGTGTGTGTGTGTGTGTGTGTGTGTGTGTGTGTGTGTGTGTGTGTGTGTGTGTGTGGGTGGAGGGGTCATGTGATCATGGGTGTGGCCCTCTGTGTCAGTATCACAAGCCATCCTGTCCGTGCGTGTGTGTGTGTGTGTGTGTGTGTGTATATATATGTGTGTGTGTGTGTGTGTGTGTGTGTGTGTGTGTGTGTGTGTGTGTGTGTGTGTGTGTGTGTGTGTGTGTGTGTGTGTGTGTGTGTGTGTGTGTGTGTGTGTGTGTGTGTGTGTGTGTGTGTGTGTGTGTGTGTGTGTGTGTGTGTGTGTGTGTGTGTGTGTGTGTGTGTGTGTGTGTGTGTGTGTGTGTGTGTGTGTGTGTGTGTGTGTGTGTGTGTGTGTGTGTGTGTGTGTGTGTGTGTGTGTGTGTGTGTGTGTGTGTGTGTGTGTGTGTGTGTGTGTGTGTGTGTGTGTGTGTGTGTGTGTGTGTGTGTGTGTGTGTGTGTGTGTGTGTGTGTGTGTGTGTGTGTGTGTGTGTGTGTGTGTGTGTGTGTGTGTGTGTGTGTGTGTGTGTGTGTGTGTGTGTGTGTGTGTGTGTGTGTGTGTGTGTGTGTGTGTGTGTGTGTGTGTGTGTGTGTGTGTGTGTGTGTGTGTGTGTGTGTGTGTGTGTGTGTGTGTGTGTGTGTGTGTATGTGTGTGTGTGTGTGTGTGTGTGTGTGTGTGTGTGTGTGTGTGTGTGTGTGTGTGTGTGTGTGTGTGTGTGTGTGTGTGTGTGTGTGTGTGTGTGTGTGTGTGTGTGTGTGTGTGTTCGTGTGTGTGTGTGTGTGTGTGTGTGTGTGTGTGTGTGTGTGTGTGTGTGTGTGTGTGTGTGTGTGTGTGTGTGTGTGTGTGTGTGTGTGTGTGTGTGTGTGTATATGTGTGTGTGTGTGTGTGTGTGTGTGTGTGTGTGTGTGTGTGTGTGTGTGTGTGTGTGTGTGTGTATATATGTGTGTGTGTGTGTGTGTGTGTGTGTGTGTGTGTGTGTGTGTGTGTGTGTGTGTGTGTGTGTGTGTGTGTGTGTGTGTGTGTGTGTGTGTGTGTGTGTGTGTGTGTGTGTGTGTGTGTGTGTGTGTGTGTGTGTGTGTGTGTGTGTGGGTTTGGTTCATCGAATTCTGGACGTGCTCGTATGTTGCTCGTGTTAGTGAGCTCAGTGTTTATACACATCTTATAGCTTTCAGTGTTAGTGAACTCAGTGTTTGAAAATGGCTGAGTGTGATTTACCGTCCACAGGAACCATTGCCCAGTGTGCAATAATGCATGCATTTTGAGACTCTGAGGTGCAAAGTGCAAAAACTTTTTCCACACGGACTGCACAAAACCTGTACCTGTATACGCATATCGTCAATTTTTTTTTTTAACACCAGGAGTCAGTACATGTGAAAAAGGTTGCGTAAAGGAGTTTGGCGATAAACCGTTTGCGTTGGTGTATGATTTGCTGGAAAAGGAAAAGGAATTCAAACTACGAAGAAGAAAATGAGGAAATTACATCAAAGAACACTTTATTAATCAATGACCAACAGTCGAGAGCCACAGTTCCGGAGCTGGGCTCCGAGCAGCATCCTGATCTCTCGACACACAACAGCAAATAAGCAGCAAGGAGAAAAGTAGAAACCGCCAAAAGACAAGAAAATATGCTTCACTACGAACCCAAAACCGCTATAAATATGGTGTTGAAGTCAGAAACTGCCCTTTTACCACCCCAAGTTGTGCAACAGATATAAAGCATTTGGTCTTGACTCGGTGAAGAAAGGGTGCAAAGAGGTAAAGATTGTCAATGTTTACACCCTGCTATATGTTTTGCTTCTGAAAGGAGGCGTGAGTGTTTTAATCTACAATGTAATAAACTGCACCTAAAAGGTGCCGCCGTTACCAGGAAATGAGCAGAGGACGGAACGAGCAGCTGAAAAAAAAACACCGATGGCTCATCTTACAACACTGACACCGAACCCAGGAACAATCAGAGCGCCGATAAACGCGCCCTGCTCAAACCTGGATTCTTCGCAAGCTGATTCACTAAAAGCTACAGTAATTTTTTAGTGCAGCAAATACAGCTGATGCAACAAATACAACAACAAATAGTGCAACAATTAAAAACACCTCCCTGGCAATACAGCGTGCAAACTCAGCAATGGCATACAACAACAGGCGAGTCATCCACTGATAGGCCATATAAGATAATAACATAACATTTACTAGCGGGCCTCATAACTCGTGGATTCAGGGTAAGCCAAAATTACTCGCGGAAATAGCACATAATGATAACGCTGTTATTATATCCTGACTGAATCACACCTCACCGAAAATATAAGAGAGGCAGAAATAAATATACACTACATACTTCAGAACAGATAGAAACAACAAAAGAAAAAATTGGAGTTATGACATATGTGATGAGCAATCAAGATACGGAAGTTCTACTTTCTGAATCAAACTCATACGTAGAGGCACAAATCATTTACATAAGACAAATCGAAATTGTTTATGTTAACATATACAGACCCCAGCCTGTCCTACCACGAAATTTAATGAACCTCTTACGAAGATAAACACAATTTTAAATAGCTTGCACTCACCTACTCCCACTATAATGCTGACTGGAATTTGAACTTTCAGAGCATCAACTGGGAAGCTGAGAGTGTTTACAGTGGGGCTGGAGACATGCGTGACCAGGCAGGCACTTCTACGTCTCGCCAGGAACACTGCCTCACACAAATCATTAATGTGGCAACTCGAGGAGATAATATCCTGGACATTGTAATGACAAATAATGAAGACATTTTCTTCGAGCTCATGGTGCAACCTACATCTCTCAGATCACAACATCAGTAACTCTCACAACAAACTTACTGGTAAGCCTTTCCATAATGATAACAGAAAAGCTACACTAACCACAGTGGGATTTAATGATTAAATTATTTCAGCGACACCATTTGCTGGGAAAACATCAAGAAGACCTAGACCAAGTGAATTGGGAACAGGAACTGAAGGATGTCAGTCCTGAGGTACAATACAAAGAAAATAATTTTGAAGTGCAAAAAAATTTCTGGGGCATGTCCCTAAAAAAAAATCTTAGCGTTGCAGCCCAACAACATACCAAGAGACCGCAAAGTGCTGATGCGTAAACGAACAAAGCTGCGAAGAAAGTTGAGAGAAACTAGCAACGAACAGAGGTAGGAGAATTGAGAACAAATTAACATCCTTGAAGCAAAACTAAAAATATCTGTGGACAACGAGATGGCAAAGAAGGCCTGGCTATATCTTACATCAAAACTAACCTAAATATTTCTACAGGTACGCAGCTACAAAATCAAAAGCAAGAACCAACATAGGCCCTGATAGACGCTAAAGGGCAAACGGTGAGTCATCCTCAGAGATTGCCGACGAGCTGATGACACAGTATGATGGGGTGTTCAGTATCCCCGCCAGGATAAGTTGTTGCCTCACCTAGCGAATTTTTCTTTACTAACAATGATACAGACTATAAAACTGATCTGAATTTCACACCCACAACCATACAAGCAATAAAAAAGTTGCAGCAAATGCAGCATCAGGGCCGGATGAATTCAGCAAAGTTACTAAAAAGCTGTGCTAAGGAACTGAGTGTCCCCTTGTTCTTTTATATAGGAACTCGCTTGACAAGGGATAATACCACAGATATTAAAGTATGCCAAAATTACACCGATCTACGAGGAGGATCAAGTCACAAGCTCAGAACTACAGACCAGTTGCTCTGACTTCTCACATAATGAAAATTCTCGAAAATAATAGTCATGGACGTTGGAAAAGACCTGGAAGACAACGACAAAATGAACGAACATCAACACGGTTTCCGAATGGGCCGCTCATGCCTCACACAACTTCTTAACCATCATGAGAAAATTATTAATGCCCTAGCGAAAGACAAAGTAGTGGATGTTGTGTATCTGACTTCGCTAAAGCTTTTGACAAAGTTGACCACGGAATACTATTATATAAGATGCGAAACCTAGGAATATCAGGTAAGCTCGGCGATAATGGCTGCATA